>NC_090410.1:41730322-41945338 GCF_036365525.1 Heterodontus francisci
CTGAGAGTGTCTGAGAGTGCCAGAGATTGTCAGAGAGTTTCAGAGAGTGTCAGAGAGTGTCAGAGAGTTTCAGAGAGTTTCAGAGTGTGTCAGAGAGTTTCAGAGAGTCTCAGAGAGTGCCAGAGAGTCTCAGAGAGTTTCAGGGAGTTTCTGATTGTTTCTGAGAGAGTCAGAGAGTTTCAGAGAGTTTCAGAGAGCTTCAGAAAGTTTCAGAGATTGTCAGAGAGTTTCAAAGAGTGTCACAGAGTGTCAGTGTGATTCAGAGAGTTTCAGAGAGAGTCAGTGAGTGTCAGCGAGTGTCATAGAGTGTCACAGAGTTTCAGAGAGTGTCAGAGAGCGTCAGAGAGTGTCAGAGAGTTTCAGAGAGTGTCAGAGAGATTCAGAGAGTGTCAGAGAGTTTCAGAGACATTCTGATAGTGTCAGAGAGTGCCTGAGAGTTTCTGACAGTTTCTGAGTGTGTCGGAGAGACTCAGAGAATGTCAAAGATTTTCAGAGATTGTCACAGAGTGTCAGAGAGTTTCAGAGAGTTTCAGAGAGTGTCAGAGAGTGTCAGAGAGCTTCAGACAGTGTCAGGGAGTGTCAGAGAGTGTCAAAGAGTTTCAGATAGAGTCAGACAGTGTCTGAGATTGTCAAAGAGTGTCAAAGAGTTTCAGAGAGTGTCAGAGAGTGTCAGAGAGCTTCAGAGAGTGTCAGGGAGTGTCAGAGAGTGTCAGAGAGTTTCAGAGAGAGTCAGACAGTGTCTGAGAGTGTCAAAGAGTGTCAAAGTGTTTCAGAGGGTGTCAGAGAGTGTCAGAGGGTGTCAGAGAGTTTCAGAGAGTGTCAAAGAGTTTCTGAGAGGTTCTGAGAGTGTCAGAGAGTGCGAGAAAGTTTCAGAGAGTGTCACAGAGTGTCGGAGAGTGTCAGAGAGATTCAGAGAGTGTCCGAGAGATTCAGAAAGTGTCAGATAGTGTCAGAGAGTTTCAGAGATCTTCAGAGAGTGTCTGAGAGTGTCTGAGAGTGCCAGAGATTGTCAGAGAGTTTCAGAGAGTGTCAGAGAGTGTCAGAGAGTTTCAGAGAGTTTCAGAGAGTGTCAGAGAGTGTCAGAGAGTTTCAGAGAGCTTCAGAGAGTTTCAGAGAGTGTCAGAAAGTTTCAGAGAATGTCAGAGAGTTTCAGAGAGTGTCACAGAGTGTCAGAGTGATTCAGAGAGTGTCAGAGAGTGTCAGAGAGTTTCAGAGAATGTCAGAGAGTTTCAGAGAGTTTCTGAGAGTGCCAGAGAGTTCCAGAGAGTTTCTGAGAGTTTCTGAGTGTGTCGGAGTGTGTCTGAGAGAGTCAGAGAGTATCTGAGAGTGTCACAGAGTGTCAGAGAGTGTCAGAGATTTTCAGAGAGTTTCAGAGATGTTCAGAGAGTGTCAGAGAGTGTCAGAATGTTTCAGAGAGAGTCAGAGAGTGTCACAGAGTGTCATAGAGTTGCAGAGTGTGTCAGAGAGTGTCCGAGAGTTTCAGAAAGAGTCAGATAATGTCAGAGAGTTTCAGAAAGAGTCAGAGAGTGTCAGAGAGTGTCCGAGAGTGTCAGAGAGTGTCAGAGTCTTTCAGAGAGTGTCAGAGAGTTTCAGAGAGTGTCAGAGATTTTCAGAGAGTGCCAGAGATCTTCAGAGAGTGTCAGAGAGTGCCAGAAAGTTTCAGAGAGTGTCACAGAGTGTCGGAGAGTTTCAGAGAGATTCAGAGAGTGTCCGAGAGATTCAGAAAGTGTCAGATAGTGTCAGAGAGTTTCAGAAAGTGTCACAGAGTGTCAGAGAGTGTCTGAGAGTGTCAGAGAGTGTCAGAGAGTTTCAGAGAGTGTCAGAGAGTTTCAGAGAATTTCAGAGAGTGTCAGAGTGTTTCAGAGAGTCTCAGATAGTGTCAGAGACTGTCAGAGAGTATCTGAGAGTGTCTGAGAGTTTCAGAGAGTGTCAGAGAGTGTCAGAGAGTTTCAGTGAGCTTCTGAGAGTTTCTGAGAGTGTCAGAGAGTTACAAAGAGTTTCAGAGAGTTTCAGAGAGTGTCAGAAAGATTCAGAGAGTGTCCGAGATTTTCAGAGAGTTTCAGAGGGTGTCACAGAGTGTCAGAGAGTTTCAGAAAGCTTCAGAGAGAGTCAGACAGTGTCTGAGAGTGTCAAAGAGTGTCAAAGAGTTTCAGAGAGTGTCAGAGAGTGTCAGAGGGTTTCAGAGAATGTCAGAGAGTTTCAGAGAATTTCTGAGTGTGTCAGAGAGTGCCTGAGAGTTTCTGACAGTTTCTGAGTTTGCCGGAGAGTGTCAGAGTGTTTCAGAGAGTGTCACAGAGTTTCAGAGAGTGTCAGAGATTTTCAGAGAGTTTCAGAGATGTTCAGAGAGTGTCAGAGAGTGTCAGAAAGTTTCAGAGAGAGTCAGAGAGTGTCACAGAGTGTCATAGAGTTGCAGAGTGTGTCAGAGAGTGTCCGAGAGTTTCAGAAAGAGTCAGATAGTGTCAGAGAGTTTCAGAAAGAGTCAGAGAGTGTCAGAGAGTGTCTGAGAGTGTCAGAGAGTGTCAGAGTCTTTCAGAGAGTGTCAGAGAGTTTCAGAGAGTGTCAGAGATTTTCAGAGAGTGCCAGAGATCTTCAGAGAGTGTCAGAGAGTGCCAGAAAGTTTCAGAGAGTGTCACAGAGTGTCGGAGAGTTTCAGAGAGATTCAGAGAGTGTCCGAGAGATTCAGAAAGTGTCAGATAGTGTCAGAGAGTTTCAGAAAGTGTCACAGAGTGTCAGAGAGTGTCTGAGAGTGTCAGAGAGTGTCAGAGAGTTTCAGAGAGTGTCAGAGAGTTTCAGAGAATTTCAGAGAGTGTCAGAGTGTTTCAGAGAGTCTCAGATAGTGTCAGAGACTGTCAGAGAGTGTCTGAGAGTGTCTGAGAGTTTCAGAGAGTGTCAGAGAGTGTCAGAGAGTTTCAGTGAGCTTCTGAGAGTTTCTGAGAGTGTCAGAGAGTTACAAAGAGTTTCAGAGAGTTTCAGAGAGTGTCAGAAAGTTTCAGAGAGTGTCCGAGATTTTCAGAGAGTTTCAGAGGGTGTCACAGAGTGTCAGAGAGTTTCAGAAAGCTTCAGAGAGAGTCAGACAGTGTCTGAGAGTGTCAAAGAGTGTCAAAGAGTTTCAGAGAGTGTCAGAGAGTGTCAGAGGGTTTCAGAGAGTGTCAGAGAGTTTCAGAGAATTTCTGAGAGTGTCAGAGAGTGCCTGAGAGTTTCTGACAGTTTCTGAGTTTGCCGGAGAGTGTCAGAGTGTTTCAGAGAGTGTCACAGAGTTTCAGAGAGTGTCAGAGATTTTCAGAGAGTTTCAGAGATCTTCAGAGAGTGTCAGTGAGTGCCACAGAGTGTCAGTGAGTGTCAGAGAGTTTCAGAGAGTGTCAGAGATTTTCAGAGAGTTTCAGAGATCTTCAGAGAGTGTCAGAGAGTGCCAGAAAGTTTCAGAGAGTGTCACAGAGTGCCGGAGAGTGTCAGAGAGATTCAGAGAGTGTCCGAGAGATTCAGAAAGTGTCAGATAGTGTCAGAGAGTTTCAGAAAGTGTCAGAGAGTGTCTGAGAGTGTCAGAGATTGTCAGAGAGTTTCAGAGAGTGTCAGTGAGTTTCAGAGAGTTTCAGAGAGTGTCAGAGAGTGTCAGAGAGCTTCAGACAGTGTCAGGGAGTGTCAGAGAGTGTCAGAGAGTTTCAGATAGAGTCAGACAGTGTCTGAGATTGTCAAAGAGTGTCAAAGAGTTTCAGAGAGTGTCAGAGAGTTTCAGAGAGTGTCAGGGAGTGTCAGGGAGTGTCAGAGAGTGTCAGAGAGTTTCAGAGACATTCTGATAGTGTCAGAGAGTGCCTGAGAGTTTCTGACAGTTTCTGAGTGTGTCGGAGAGACTCAGAGAATGTCAAAGATTTTCAGAGATTGTCACAGAGTGTCAGAGAGTTTCAGAGAGTTTCAGAGAGTGTCAGAGAGTGTCAGAGAGCTTCAGACAGTGTCAGGGAGTGTCAGAGAGTGTCAAAGAGTTTCAGATAGAGTCAGACAGTGTCTGAGATTGTCAAAGAGTGTCAAAGTGTTTCAGAGGGTGTCAGAGAGTGTCAGATAATGTCAGAGAGTTTCAGAGAGTGTCAAAGAGTTTCAGAGAGGTTCTGAGAGTGTCAGAGAGTGCGAGAAAGTTTCAGAGAGTGTCACAGAGTGTCGGAGAGTTTCAGAGAGATTCAGAGAGTGTCCGAGAGATTCAGAAAGTGTCAGATTGTGTCAGAGAGTTTCAGAGATCTTCAGAGAGTGTCTGAGAGTGTCTGAGAGTGCCAGAGATTGGCACAGAGTTTCAGAGAGTGTCAGAGAGTGTCAGAGAGTTTCAGAGAGTTTCAGAGAGTGTCAGAGAGTGTCAGAGAGTTTCAGAGAGCTTCAGAGAGTTTCAGAGAGTGTCAGAAAGTTTCAGAGAATGTCAGAGAGTTTCAGAGAGTGTCACAGAGTGTCAGAGTGATTCAGAGAGTGTCAGAGAGTGTCAGAGAGTTTCAGAGAGTGTCAGAGAGTTTCAGAGACTTTCTGAGAGTGTCAGAGAGTTCCAGAGAGTTTCTGAGAGTTTCTGAGTGTGTCGGAGTGTGTCTGAGAGAGTCAGAGAGTATCTGAGAGTGTCACAGAGTGTCAGAGAGTGTCAGAGATTTTCAGAGAGTTTCAGAGATGTTCAGAGAGTGTCAGAGAGTGTCAGAAAGTTTCAGAGAGAGTCAGAGAGTGTCACAGAGTGTCATAGAGTTGCAGAGTGTGTCAGAGAGTCTCCGAGAGTTTCAGAAAGAGTCAGATAATGTCAGAGAGTTTCAGAAAGAGTCAGAGAGTGTCAGAGAGTGTCTGAGAGTGTCAGAGAGTGTCAGAGTCTTTCAGAGAGTGTCAGAGAGTTTCAGAGAGTGTCAGAGATTTTCAGAGAGTGCCAGAGATCTTCAGAGAGTGTCAGAGAGTGCCAGAAAGTTTCAGAGAGTGTCACAGAGTGTCGGAGAGTTTCAGAGAGATTCAGAGAGTGTCCGAGAGATTCAGAAAGTGTCAGATAGTGTCAGAGAGTTTCAGAAAGTGTCACAGAGTGTCAGAGAGTGTCTGAGAGTGTCAGAGAGTGTCAGAGAGTTTCAGAGAGTGTCAGAGAGTTTCAGAGAATTTCAGAGAGTGTCAGAGTGTTTCAGAGAGTCTCAGATAGTGTCAGAGACTGTCAGAGAGTGTCTGAGAGTGTCTGAGAGTTTCAGAGAGTGTCAGAGAGTGTCAGAGAGTTTTAGTGAGCTTCTGAGAGTTTCTGAGAGTGTCAGAGAGTTACAAAGAGTTTCAGAGAGTTTCAGAGAGTGTCAGAAAGTTTCAGAGAGTGTCCGAGATTTTCAGAGAGTTTCAGAGGGTGTCACAGAGTGTCAGAGAGTTTCAGAAAGCTTCAGAGAGAGTCAGACAGTGTCTGAGAGTGTCAAAGAGTGTCAAAGAGTTTCAGAGAGTGTCAGAGAGTGTCAGAGGGTTTCAGAGAGTGTCAGAGAGTTTCAGAGAATTTCTGAGAGTGTCAGAGAGTGCCTGAGAGTTTCTGACAGTTTCTGAGTTTGCCGGAGAGTGTCAGAGTGTTTCAGAGAGTTTCAGAGATGTTCAGAGAGTGTCAGAGAGTGTCAGAAAGTTTCAGAGAGAGTCAGTGAGTGTCAGGGAGTTTCAGAGAGTTTCAGAGTGTGTCACAGAGTGTCAGAGCTTTTCAGAGAGATTCAGAGAGTGTCAGAGAGTGTCACAGGGTGTCATAGAGTTGCAGAGTGTGTCAGAGAGTGTCCGAGAGTTTCAGAAAGAGTCAGAGAGTGTCAGAGAGTTTCAGAAAGAGTCAGAGAGTGTCAGAGGGTGTCTGAGAGTGTCAGAGAGTGTCAGAGTTTTTCAGAGAGTTTCAGAGAGTGTCAGAGAGTGTCAGAGAGCTTCAGACAGTGTCAGGGAGTGTCAGAGAGTGTCAGAGAGTTTCAGATAGAGTCAGACAGTGTCTGAGATTGTCAAAGAGTGTCGAAGAGTTTCAGAGAGTGTCAGAGAGTGTCAGAGAGTTTCAGAGAGTGTCAGGGAGTGTCAGAGATTGTCAGAGAGTTTCAGAATGAGTCAGACAGTGTCTGAGAGTGTCAAAGAGTTTCAAAGAGCTTCAGAGAGTGTCAGAGAGTGTCAGAGGGTGTCAGAGAGTTTCAGAGAGTGTCAAAGAGTTTCAGAGAGTTTCTGAGAGTGTCGAAGTGTGTCTGCGGGGGTCAGAGAGTATCTGAGAGTGTCACAGAGTTTCAGAGAGTGTCTGAGAACGTCAGAGAGTGTCAGAGTGTTTCAGAGAGTTTTACAGAGTTTCAGAGAGTGTCAGAGATTTTCAGAGAGTTTCAGAGATCTTCAGAGAGTGTCAGAGAGTGCGAGAAAGTTTCAGAGAGTGTCACAGAGTGTCGGAGAGTTTCAGAGAGATTCAGAGAGTGTCCGAGAGATTCAGAAAGTGTCAGATAGTATCAGAGAGTTTCAGAGATCTTCAGAGAGTGTCTGAGAGTGTCTGAGAGTGCCAGAGATTGTCAGAGAGTTTCAGAGATTGTCAGAGAGTGTCAGAGAGTTTCAGAGAGCTTCAAAGAGTTTCAGAGATCTTCAGAGAGTGTCTGAGAGTGTCTGAGAGTGCCAGAGATTGTCAGAGAGTTTCAGAGAGTGTCAGAGAGTGTCAGAGAGTTTCAGAGAGTTTCAGAGTGTGTCAGAGAGTTTCAGAGAGTCTCAGAGAGTGCCAGAGAGTCTCAGAGAGTTTCAGGGAGTTTCTGATTGTTTCTGAGAGAGTCAGAGAGTTTCAGAGAGTTTCAGAGAGCTTCAGAAAGTTTCAGAGATTGTCAGAGAGTTTCAAAGAGTGTCACAGAGTGTCAGTGTGATTCAGAGAGTTTCAGAGAGAGTCAGTGAGTGTCAGAGAGTGTCATAGAGTGTCACAGAGTTTCAGAGAGTGTCAGAGAGCGTCAGAGAGTGTCAGAGAGTTTCAGAGAGTGTCAGAGAGTTTCAGAGAGTGTCAGAGAGTTTCAGAGACATTCTGATAGTGTCAGAGAGTGCCTGAGAGTTTCTGACAGTTTCTGAGTGTGTCGGAGAGACTCAGAGAATGTCAAAGATTTTCAGAGATTGTCACAGAGTGTCAGAGAGTTTCAGAGAGTTTCAGAGAGTGTCAGAGAGTGTCAGAGAGCTTCAGACAGTGTCAGGGAGTGTCAGAGAGTGTCAAAGAGTTTCAGATAGAGTCAGACAGTGTCTGAGATTGTCAAAGAGTGTCAAAGAGTTTCAGAGAGTGTCAGAGAGTGTCAGAGAGCTTCAGAGAGTGTCAGGGAGTGTCAGAGAGTGTCAGAGAGTTTCAGAGAGAGTCAGACAGTGTCTGAGAGTGTCAAAGAGTGTCAAAGTGTTTCAGAGGGTGTCAGAGAGTGTCAGATAGTGTCAGAGAGTTTCAGAGAGTGTCAAAGAGTTTCTGAGAGGTTCTGAGAGTGTCAGAGAGTGCGAGAAAGTTTCACAGAGTGTCACAGAGTGTCGGAGAGTGTCAGATAGATTCAGAGAGTGTCCGGGAGATTCAGAAAGTGTCAGATAGTGTCAGAGAGTTTCAGAGATCTTCAGAGAGTGTCTGAGAGTGTCTGAGAGTGCCAGAGATTGTCAGAGAGTTTCAGAGAGTGTCAGAGAGTGTCAGAGAGTTTCAGAGAGTTTCAGAGAGTGTCAGAGAGTGTCAGAGAGTTTCAGAGAGCTTCAGAGAGTTTCAGAGAGTGTCAGAAAGTTTCAGAGAATGTCAGAGAGTTTCAGAGAGTGTCACAGAGTGTCAGAGTGATTCAGAGAGTGTCAGAGAGTGTCAGAGAGTTTCAGAGAGTGTCAGAGAGTTTCAGAGAGTTTCTGAGAGTGCCAGAGAGTTCCAGAGAGTTTCTGAGAGTTTCTGAGTGTGTCGGAGTGTGTCTGAGAGAGTCAGAGAGTATCTGAGAGTGTCACAGAGTGTCAGAGAGTGTCAGAGATTTTCAGAGAGTTTCAGAGATGTTCAGAGAGTGTCAGAGAGTGTCAGAAAGTTTCAGAGAGAGTCAGAGAGTGTCACAGAGTGTCATAGAGTTGCAGAGTGTGTCAGAGAGTGTCCGAGAGTTTCAGAAAGAGTCAGATAATGTCAGAGAGTTTCAGAAAGAGTCAGAGAGTTTCAGAGAGTGTCAGAGAGTGTCAGAGAGCTTCAGACAGTGTCAGGGAGTGTCAGAGAGTGTCAGAGAGTTTCAGATAGAGTCAGACAGTGTCTGAGATTGTCAAAGAGTGTCAAAGAGTTTCAGAGAGTGTCAGAGAGTTTCAGAGAGTGTCAGGGAGTGTCAGAGAGTGTCAGAGAGTTTCAGGGAGAGTCAGACAGTGTCACAGAGTGTCAAAGAGTGTCAAATAGTTTCAGAGAGTGTCAGAGAGTTTCAGAGAGTTTCTGAGAAAGTCAGAGAGTGCCAGAGAGTTTCTGAGAGTTTCTGAGTGTGTCAAAGTGTGTCTGCGGGAGTCAGAGAGTATCTGAGAGTATCACAGAGTGTCAGAGAGTGTCAGAGATTTTCAGAAAGTGTCAGATAGTATCAGAGAGTTTCAGAGATCTTCAGAGAGTGTCTGAGAGTGTCTGAGAGTGCCAGAGATTGTCAGAGAGTTTCAGAGATTGTCAGAGAGTGTCAGAGAGTTTCAGAGAGTTTCAGAGAGTTTCAGAGAGTGTCAGAGAGTTTCAGAGACTTTCAGAGATCTTCAGAGAGTGTCTGGGAGTGTCTGAGAGTGCCAGAGATTGTCAGAGAGTTTCAGAGAGTGTCAGAGAGTGTCAGAGAGTTTCAGAGAGTCTCAGAGAGTGCCAGAGAGTCTCAGAGAGTTTCAGGGAGTTTCTGATTGTTTCTGAGAGAGTCAGAGAGTTTCAGAGAGTTTCAGAGAGCTTCAGAGAGTTTCAGAGAGTGTCAGAAAGTTTCAGAGATTGTCAGAGAGTTTCAGAGAGTGTCACAGAGTGTCAGAGTGATTCAGAGAGTTTTAGAGAGAGTCAGTGAGTGTCAGAGAGTGTCATAGAGTGTCACAGAGTTTCAGAGAGTGTCAGAGAGCGTCAGAGAGTGTCAGAGAGTTTCAGAGAGTGTCAGAGAGTTTCAGAGACTTTCTGAGAGTGTCAGAGAGTTCCAGAGTGTTTCTGAGAGTTTCTGAGTGTGTCGGAGTGTGTCTGAAAGAGTCAGAGAGTATCTGAGAGTGTCACAGAGTGTCAGAGAGTGTCAGAGATTTTCAGAGAGTTTCAGAGATGTTCAGAGAGTGTCAGAGATTGCCAGAAAGTTTCAGAGAGAGTCAGAGAGTGTCAGGGAGTTTCAGAGAGTTTCAGAGAGTGTCACAGAGTGTCAGAGCTTTTCAGAGAGATTCAGAGAGTGTCAGAGAGTGTCACAGAGTGTCATAGAGTTGCAGAGTGTGTCAGAGAGTGTCCGAGAGTTTCAGAAAGAGTCAGATAGTGTCGGAGAGTGTCTGAGAGTGTAAGAGAGTGTCAGAGTCTTTCAGAGAGTGTCACAGAGTTTCAGAGAGTGTCAGAGATTTTCAGAGAGTGCCAGAGAGTGTCACAGAGTGTCATAGAGTTGCAGAAAGAGTCAGAGAGTGTCAGAGAGTGTCTGAGAGTGTCAGAGAGTGTCAGAGTTTTTCAGAGAGATTCAGAGAGTGTCAGAGAGTGTCACAGAGTGTCATAGAGTTGCAGAGTGTGTCAGAGAGTGTCGGAGAGTTTTAGAAAGAGTCAGAGAGTGTCAGAGAGTGTCTGAGAGTGTCAGAGAGTGTCAGAGTTTTCAGAGCGTGTCACAGAGTTTCAGAGAGTGTCAGAGATTTTCAGAGAGTGCCAGAGATCTTCAGAGAGTGTCAGAGAGTGCCAGAAAGTATCAGAGAGTGTCACAGAGTGTCGGAGAGTTTCAGAGAGATTCAGAGAGTGTCCGAGAGATTCAGAAAGCGTCAGATAGTGTCAGAGAGTTTCAGAAAGTGTCAGAGAGTGTCAGAGAGTGTCTGAGAGTGTCAGAGAGTGTCAGAGAGATTCAGAGAGTGCCAGAGAGTGTCAGAGAGTTTCAGAGAATTTCAGAGAGTGTCAGAGAGTTTCAGAGAGTCTCAGATAGTGTCAGAGAGTGTCAGAGAGTGTCTGAGAGTGTCTGAGAGTTTCAGAGAGTTTCAGAGAGTGTCACAGAGTGTCAGAGCTTTTCAGAGAGATTCAGAGAGTGTCAGAGAGTGTCACAGAGTGTCATAGAGTTGCAGAGTGTGTCAGAGAGTGTCCGAGAGTTTCAGAAAGAGTCAGATAGTGTCGGAGAATGTCTGAGAGTGTAAGAGAGTGTCAGAGTCTTTCAGAGAGTGTCACAGAGTTTCAGAGAGTGTCAGAGATTTTCAGAGAGTGCCAGAGATCTTCAGAGAGTGTCAGAGAGTGCCAGAAAGTTTCAGAGAGTGTCACAGAGTGTCGGAGAGTTTCAGAGAGATTCAGAGAGTTTCCGAGAGATTCAGAATGTGTCAGATAGAGTCAGAGAGTTTCAGAAAGTGTCACAGAGTGTCAGAGAGTGTCTGAGAGTGTCAGAGAGTGTCAGAGAGTTTCAGAGAGTGTCAGAGAGTTTCAGAGAATTTCGGAGAGTGTCAGAGAGTTTCAGAGAGGCTCAGATAGTGTCAGAGAGTGTCAGAGAGTGTCTGAGAGTGTCTGACAGTTTCAGAGAGTGTCAGAGAGTTTCAGTGAGCTTCTGAGAGTTTCTGAGAGTGTCAGAGAATTACAAAGAGTTTCAGAGAGTTTCAGAGAGTGTCAGAAAGTTTCAGAGAGTGTCCGAGAGTTTCAGAGAGTTTCAGAGGGTGTCACAGAGTGTCAGAGAGTTTCAGAAATCTTCAGAGAGTGTCTGAGAGTGTCAAAGAGTGCCAAAGAGTGTCAGAGAGTGTCAGAGAGTGTCAGAGGGTTTCAGAGAGAGTCAGAGAGTTTCAGAGAATTTCTGAGAGTGTCAGAGAGTGCCTGAGAGTTTCTGAGAGTGTCACAGAGTGTCAGAGAGTGTCAGAGATTTTCAGAGAGTTTCAGAGATGTTCAGAGAGTGTCAGAGAGTGTCAGAAAGTTTCAGAGAGAGTCAGTGAGTGTCAGGGAGTTCCAGAGAGTTTCAGAGAGTGTCAGAAAGTTTCAGAGAGTGTCCGAGATTTTCAGAGAGTTTCAGAGGGTGTCACAGAGTGTCAGAGAGTTTCAGAAAGCTTCAGAGAGAGTCAGACAGTGTCTGAGAGTGTCAAAGAGTGTCAAAGAGTTTCAGAGAGTGTCAGAGAGTGTCAGAGGGTTTCAGAGAGTGTCAGAGAGTTTCAGAGAATTTCTGAGAGTGTCAGAGAGTGCCTGAGAGTTTCTGACAGTTTCTGAGTTTGCCGGAGAGTGTCAGAGTGTTTCAGAGAGTGTCACAGAGTTTCAGAGAGTGTCAGAGATTTTCAGAGAGTTTCAGAGATGTTCAGAGAGTGTCAGAGAGTGTCAGAAAGTTTCAGAGAGAGTCAGAGAGTGTCACAGAGTGTCATAGAGTTGCAGAGTGTGTCAGAGAGTGTCCGAGAGTTTCAGAAAGAGTCAGATAGTGTCAGAGAGTTTCAGAAAGAGTCAGAGAGTGTCAGAGAGTGTCTGAGAGTGTCAGAGAGTGTCAGAGTCTTTCAGAGAGTGTCAGAGAGTTTCAGAGAGTGTCAGAGATTTTCAGAGAGTGCCAGAGATCTTCAGAGAGTGTCAGAGAGTGCCAGAAAGTTTCAGAGAGTGTCACAGAGTGTCGGAGAGTTTCAGAGAGATTCAGAGAGTGTCCGAGAGATTCAGAAAGTGTCAGATAGTGTCAGAGAGTTTCAGAAAGTGTCACAGAGTGTCAGAGAGTGTCTGAGAGTGTCAGAGAGTGTCAGAGAGTTTCAGAGATTGTCAGAGAGTTTCAGAGAATTTCAGAGAGTGTCAGAGTGTTTCAGAGAGTCTCAGATAGTGTCAGAGACTGTCAGAGAGTGTCTGAGAGTGTCTGAGAGTTTCAGAGAGTGTCAGAGAGTGTCAGAGAGTTTCAGTGAGCTTCTGAGAGTTTCTGAGAGTGTCAGAGAGTTACAAAGAGTTTCAGAAAGTTTCAGAGAGTGTCCGAGATTTTCAGAGAGTTTCAGAGGGTGTCACAGAGTGTCAGAGAGTTTCAGAAAGCTTCAGAGAGAGTCAGACAGTGTCTGAGAGTGTCAAAGAGTGTCAAAGAGTTTCAGAGAGTGTCAGAGAGTGTCAGAGGGTTTCAGAGAGTGTCAGAGAGTTTCAGAGAATTTCTGAGAGTGTCAGAGAGTGCCTGAGAGTTTCTGACAGTTTCTGAGTTTGCCGGAGAGTGTCAGAGTGTTTCAGAGAGTGTCACAGAGTTTCAGAGAGTGTCAGAGATTTTCAGAGAGTTTCAGAGATCTTCAGAGAGTGTCAGTGAGTGCCACAGAGTGTCAGTGAGTGTCAGAGAGTTTCAGAGAGTGTCAGAGATTTTCAGAGAGTTTCAGAGATCTTCAGAGGGTGTCAGAGAGTGCCAGAAAGTTTCAGAGAGTGTCACAGAGTGCCGGAGAGTGTCAGAGAGATTCAGAGAGTGTCCGAGAGATTCAGAAAGTGTCAGATAGTGTCAGAGAGTTTCAGAAAGTGTCAGAGAGTGTCTGAGAGTGTCAGAGATTGTCAGAGAGCTTCAGACAGTGTCAGGGAGTGTCAGAGAGTGTCAGAGAGTTTCAGATAGAGTCAGACAGTGTCTGAGATTGTCAAAGAGTGTCAAAGAGTTTCAGAGAGTGTCAGAGAGTTTCAGAGAGTGTCAGGGAGTGTCAGAGAGTGTCAGAGAGTTTCAGGGAGAGTCAGACAGTGTCACAGAGTGTCAAAGAGTGTCAAATAGTTTCAGAGAGTGTCAGAGAGTTTCAGAGAGTTTCTGAGAAAGTCAGAGAGTGCCAGAGAGTTTCTGAGAGTTTCTGAGTGTGTCAAAGTGTGTCTGCGGGAGTCAGAGAGTATCTGAGAGTGTCACAGAGTGTCAGAGAGTGTCAGAGATTTTCAGAAAGTGTCAGATAGTATCAGAGAGTTTCAGAGATCTTCAGAGAGTGTCTGAGAGTGTCTGAGAGTGCCAGAGATTGTCAGAGAGTTTCAGAGATTGTCAGAGAGTGTCAGAGAGTTTCAGAGAGTTTCAGAGAGTTTCAGAGAGTGTCAGAGAGTTTCAGAGACTTTCAGAGAGCTTCAGAGAGTTTCAGAGATCTTCAGAGAGTGTCTGGGAGTGTCTGAGAGTGCCAGAGATTGTCAGAGAGTTTCAGAGAGTGTCAGAGAGTGTCAGAGAGTTTCAGAGAGTCTCAGAGAGTGCCAGAGAGTCTCAGAGAGTTTCAGGGAGTTTCTGATTGTTTCTGAGAGAGTCAGAGAGTTTCAGGGAGTTTCAGAGAGCTTCAGAGAGTTTCAGAGATTGTCAGAAAGTTTCAGAGATTGTCAGAGAGTTTCAGAGAGTGTCACAGAGTGTCAGAGTGATTCAGAGAGTTTTAGAGAGAGTCAGTGAGTGTCAGAGAGTGTCATAGAGTGTCACAGAGTTTCAGAGAGTGTCAGAGAGCGTCAGAGAGTGTCAGAGAGTTTCAGAGAGTGTCAGAGAGTTTCAGAGACTTTCTGAGAGTGTCAGAGAGTTCCAGAGTGTTTCTGAGAGTTTCTGAGTGTGTCGGAGTGTGTCTGAAAGAGTCAGAGAGTATCTGAGAGTGTCACAGAGTGTCAGAGAGTGTCAGAGATTTTCAGAGAGTTTCAGAGATGTTCAGAGAGTGTCAGAGATTGCCAGAAAGTTTCAGAGAGAGTCAGAGAGTGTCAGGGAGTTTCAGAGAGTTTCAGAGAGTGTCACAGAGTGTCAGAGCTTTTCAGAGAGATTCAGAGAGTGTCAGAGAGTGTCACAGAGTGTCATAGAGTTGCAGAGTGTGTCAGAGAGTGTCCGAGAGTTTCAGAAAGAGTCAGATAGTGTCGGAGAGTGTCTGAGAGTGTAAGAGAGTGTCAGAGTCTTTCAGAGAGTGTCACAGAGTTTCAGAGAGTGTCAGAGATTTTCAGAGAATGCCAGAGAGTGTCACAGAGTGTCATAGAGTTGCAGAAAGAGTCAGAGAGTGTCAGAGAGTGTCTGAGAGTGTCAGAGAGTGTCAGAGTTTTTCAGAGAGATTCAGAGAGTGTCAGAGAGTGTCACAGAGTGTCATAGAGTTGCAGAGTGTGTCAGAGAGTGTCGGAGAGTTTTAGAAAGAGTCAGAGAGTGTCAGAGAGTGTCTGAGAGTGTCAGAGAGTGTCAGAGTTTTTCAGAGCGTGTCACAGAGTTTCAGAGAGTGTCAGAGATTTTCAGAGAGTGCCAGAGATCTTCAGAGAGTGTCAGAGAGTGCCAGAAAGTATCAGAGAGTGTCACAGAGTGTCGGAGAGTTTCAGAGAGATTCAGAGAGTGTCCGAGAGATTCAGAAAGCGTCAGATAGTGTCAGAGAGTTTCAGAAAGTGTCAGAGAGTGTCAGAGAGTGTCTGAGAGTGTCAGAGAGTGTCAGAGAGATTCAGAGAGTGTCAGAGAGTTTCAGAGAGTCTCAGATAGTGTCAGAGAGTGTCAGAGAGTGTCTGAGAGTGTCTGAGAGTTTCAGAGAGTTTCAGAGAGTGTCACAGAGTGTCAGAGCTTTTCAGAGAGATTCAGAGAGTGTCAGAGAGTGTCACAGAGTGTCATAGAGTTGCAGAGTGTGTCAGAGAGTGTCCGAGAGTTTCAGAAAGAGTCAGATAGTGTCGGAGAGTGTCTGAGAGTGTAAGAGAGTGTCAGAGTCTTTCAGAGAGTGTCACAGAGTTTCAGAGAGTGTCAGAGATTTTCAGAGAGTGCCAGAGATCTTCAGAGAGTGTCAGAGAGTGCCAGAAAGTTTCAGAGAGTGTCACAGAGTGTCGGAGAGTTTCAGAGAGATTCAGAGAGTTTCCGAGAGATTCAGAATGTGTCAGATAGAGTCAGAGAGTTTCAGAAAGTGTCACAGAGTGTCAGAGAGTGTCTGAGAGTGTCAGAGAGTGTCAGAGAGTTTCAGAGAGTGTCAGAGAGTTTCAGAGAATTTCGGAGAGTGTCAGAGAGTTTCAGAGAGGCTCAGATAGTGTCAGAGAGTGTCAGAGAGTGTCTGAGAGTGTCTGACAGTTTCAGAGAGTGTCAGAGAGTTTCAGTGAGCTTCTGAGAGTTTCTGAGAGTGTCAGAGAATTACAAAGAGTTTCAGAGAGTTTCAGAGAGTGTCAGAAAGTTTCAGAGAGTGTCCGAGAGTTTCAGAGAGTTTCAGAGGGTGTCACAGAGTGTCAGAGAGTTTCAGAAATCTTCAGAGAGTGTCTGAGAGTGTCAAAGAGTGCCAAAGAGTGTCAGAGAGTGTCAGAGAGTGTCAGAGGGTTTCAGAGAGAGTCAGAGAGTTTCAGAGAATTTCTGAGAGTGTCAGAGAGTGCCTGAGAGTTTCTGAGAGTGTCACAGAGTGTCAGAGAGTGTCAGAGATTTTCAGAGAGTTTCAGAGATGTTCAGAGAGTGTCACAGAGTGTCAGAGCTTTTCAGAGAGATTCAGAGAGTGTCAGAGAGTGTCACAGGGTGTCATAGAGTTGCAGAGTGTGTCAGAGAGTGTCCGAGAGTTTCAGAAAGAGTCAGAGAGTGTCAGAGTTTTTCAGAGAGTTTCAGAGAGTGTCAGAGAGTGTCAGAGAGTGTCAGAGAGCTTCAGACAGTGTCAGGGAGTGTCAGAGAGTGTCAGAGAGTTTCAGATAGAGTCAGACAGTGTCTGAGATTGTCAAAGAGTGTCAAAGAGTTTCAGAGAGTGTCAGAGAGTGTCAGAGAGCTTCAGAGAGTGTCAGGGAGTGTCAGAGAGTGTCAGAGAGTTTCAGAGAGAGTCATATAGTGTCTGAGAGTGTCAAAGAGTTTCAAAGTGTATCAGAGGGTGTCAGAGAGTGTCAGAGAGTTTCAGAGAGTGTCCGAGAGTTTCAGAAAGAGTCAGATAGTGTCAGAGAGTTTCAGAAAGAGTCAGAGAGTGTCAGAGAGTGTCTGAGAGTGTCAGAGAGTGTCAGAGTCTTTCAGAGAGTGTCAGAGAGTTTCAGAGAGTGTCAGAGATTTTCAGAGAGTGCCAGAGATCTTCAGAGAGTGTCAGAGAGTGCCAGAAAGTTTCAGAGAGTGTCACAGAGTGTCGGAGAGTTTCAGAGAGATTCAGAGAGTGTCCGAGAGATTCAGAAAGTGTCAGATAGTGTCAGAGAGTTTCAGAAAGTGTCACAGAGTGTCAGAGAGTGTCTGAGAGTGTCAGAGAGTGTCAGAGAGTTTCAGAGAGTGTCAGAGAGTTTCAGAGAATTTCAGAGAGTGTCAGAGTGTTTCAGAGAGTCTCAGATAGTGTCAGAGACTGTCAGAGAGTGTCTGAGAGTGTCTGAGAGTTTCAGAAAGTGTCAGAGAGTGTCAGAGAGTTTCAGTGAGCTTCTGAGAGTTTCTGAGAGTGTCATAGAGTTACAAAGAGTTTCAGAGAGTGTCAGAAAGTTTCAGAGAGTGTCCGAGATTTTCAGAGAGTTTCAGAGGGTGTCACAGAGTGTCAGAGAGTTTCAGAAAGCTTCAGAGAGAGTCAGACAGTGTCTGAGAGTGTCAAAGAGTGTCAAAGAGTTTCAGAGAGTGTCAGAGAGTGTCAGAGGGTTTCAGAGAGTGTCAGAGAGTTTCAGAGAATTTCTGAGAGTGTCAGAGAGTGCCTGAGAGTTTCTGACAGTTTCTGAGTTTGCCGGAGAGTGTCAGAGTGTTTCAGAGAGTGTCACAGAGTTTCAGAGAGTGTCAGAGATTTTCAGAGAGTTTCAGAGATCTTCAGAGAGTGTCAGTGAGTGCCACAGAGTGTCAGTGAGTGTCAGAGAGTTTCAGAGAGTGTCAGAGATTTTCAGAGAGTTTCAGAGATCTTCAGAGAGTGTCAGAGAGTGCCAGAAAGTTTCAGAGAGTGTCACAGAGTGCCGTAGAGTGTCAGAGAGATTCAGAGAGTGTCCGAGAGATTCAGAAAGTGTCAGATAGTGTCAGAGAGTTTCAGAAAGTGTCAGAGAGTGTCTGAGAGTGTCAGAGATTGTCAGAGAGTTTCAGAGAGTGTCAGTGAGTTTCAGAGAGTTTCAGAGAGTGTCAGAGAGTGTCAGAGAGCTTCAGACAGTGTCAGGGAGTGTCAGAGAGTGTCAGAGAGTTTCAGATAGAGTCAGACAGTGTCTGAGATTGTCAAAGAGTGTCAAAGAGTTTCAGAGAGTGTCAGAGAGTTTCAGAGAGTGTCAGGGAGTGTCAGAGAGTGTCAGAGAGTTTCAGGGAGAGTCAGACAGTGTCACAGAGTGTCAAAGAGTGTCAAATAGTTTCAGAGAGTGTCAGAGAGTTTCAGAGAGTTTCTGAGAAAGTCAGAGAGTGCCAGAGAGTTTCTGAGAGTTTCTGAGTGTGTCAAAGTGTGTCTGCGGGAGTCAGAGAGTATCTGAGAGTGTCACAGAGTGTCAGAGAGTGTCAGAGATTTTCAGAGAGTTTCAGAGATTTTCAGAGAGTTTCAGAGATCTTCAGAGAGTGTCAGAGAGTGCCAGAAAGTTTCAGAGAGTGTCACAGAGATTTCGAGAGTTTCAGAGAGATTCAGAGAGTGTCCGAGAGATTCAGAAATTGTCAGATAGTGTCAGAGAGTTTCAGAAAGTGTCTGAGAGTGTCAGAGAGTGTCTGAGAGTGTCAGAGATTGTCAGAGAGGTTCAGAGAGTGTCAGAGAGTTTCAGAGAGTTTCAGAGAGTGTCAGAGAGTGTCAGAGAGCTTCAGACAGTGTCAGGGAGTGTCAGAGAGTGTCAGAGAGTTTCAGATAGAGTCAGACAGTGTCTGAGATTGTCAAAGAGTGTCAAAGAGTTTCAGAGAGTGTCAGAGAGTGTCAGAGAGTTTCTGAGAGTGTCAGGGTGTGTCAGAGAGTGTCAGAGAGTTTCAGAAAGAGTCAGACAGTGTCTGAGAGTGTCAAAGAGTGTCAAAGAGTTTCAGAGAGTGTCAGAGCGTGTCAGAGGGTGTCAGAGAGTTTCAGAGAGTGTCAAAGAGTTTCAGAGAGTTTCTGAGAGTGTCAGAGAGTGCCAGAGAGTTTCTGAGAGTTTCTGAGTGTGTCGAAGTGTGTCTGCGGGAGTCAGAGAGTATCTGAGAGTGTCACAGAGTGTCAGAGAGTGTCTGAGAATGTCAGAGAGTGTCAGAGTGTTTCAGAGAGTTTCACAGAGTTTCAGAGAGTGTCAGTGATTTTCAGAGAGTTTCAGAGATCTTCAGAGAGTGTCAGAGAGTGCGAGACAGTTTCAGAGAGTGTCACAGAGTGTCGGAGAGTTTCAGAGAGATTCAGAGAGTGTCCGAGAGATTCAGAAAGTGTCAGATAGTATCAGAGAGTTTCAGAGATCTTCAGAGAGTGTCTGAGAGTGTCTGAGAGTGCCAGAGATTGTCAGAGAGTTTCAGAGATTGTCAGAGAGTGTCAGAGAGTTTCAGAGAGTTTCAGAGAGTTTCAGAGAGTGTCAGAGAGTTTCAGAGACTTTCAGAGAGCTTCAGAGAGTTTCAGAGATCTTCAGAGAGTGTCTGGGAGTGTCTGAGAGTGCCAGAGATTGTCAGAGAGTTTCAGAGAGTGTCAGAGAGTGTCAGAGAGTTTCAGAGAGTCTCAGAGAGTGCCAGAGAGTCTCAGAGAGTTTCAGGGAGTTTCTGATTGTTTCTGAGAGAGTCAGAGAGTTTCAGAGAGTTTCAGAGAGCTTCAGAGAGTTTCAGAGAGTGTCAGAAAGTTTCAGAGATTGTCAGAGAGTTTCAGAGAGTGTCACAGAGTGTCAGAGTGATTCAGAGAGTTTTAGAGAGAGTCAGTGAGTGTCAGAGAGTGTCATAGAGTGTCACAGAGTTTCAGAGAGTGTCAGAGAGCGTCAGAGAGTGTCAGAGAGTTTCAGAGAGTGTCAGAGAGTTTCAGAGACTTTCTGAGAGTGTCAGAGAGTTCCAGAGTGTTTCTGAGAGTTTCTGAGTGTGTCGGAGTGTGTCTGAAAGAGTCAGAGAGTATCTGAGAGTGTCACAGAGTGTCAGAGAGTGTCAGAGATTTTCAGAGAGTTTCAGAGATGTTCAGAGAGTGTCAGAGATTGCCAGAAAGTTTCAGAGAGAGTCAGAGAGTGTCAGGGAGTTTCAGAGAGTTTCAGAGAGTGTCACAGAGTGTCAGAGCTTTTCAGAGAGATTCAGAGAGTGTCAGAGAGTGTCACAGAGTGTCATAGAGTTGCAGAGTGTGTCAGAGAGTGTCCGAGAGTTTCAGAAAGAGTCAGAGAGTGTCAGAGAGTTTCAGAAAGAGTCAGAGAGTGTCAGAGAGTGTCTGAGAGTGTCAGAGAGTGTCAGAGTTTTTCAGACAGATTCAGAGAGTTTCAGAGAGTGTCACAGAGTGTCATAGAGTTGCAGAGTGTGTCAGAGAGTGTCGGAGAGTTTTAGAAAGAGTCAGAGAGTGTCAGAGAGTGTCTGAGAGTGTCAGAGAGTGTCAGAGTTTTTCAGAGCGTGTCACAGAGTTTCAGAGAGTGTCAGAGATTTTCAGAGAGTGCCAGAGATCTTCAGAGAGTGTCAGAGAGTGCCAGAAAGTATCAGAGAGTGTCACAGAGTGTCGGAGAGTTTCAGAGAGATTCAGAGAGTGTCCGAGAGATTCAGAAAGCGTCAGATAGTGTCAGAGAGTTTCAGAAAGTGTCAGAGAGTGTCAGAGAGTGTCTGAGAGTGTCAGAGAGTGTCAGAGAGTTTCAGAGAGTGCCAGAGAGTGTCAGAGAGTTTCAGAGAATTTCAGAGAGTGTCAGAGAGTTTCAGAGAGTCTCAGATAGTGTCAGAGAGTGTCAGAGAGTGTCTGAGAGTGTCTGAGAGTTTCAGAGAGTTTCAGAGAGTGTCACAGAGTGTCAGAGCTTTTCAGAGAGATTCAGAGAGTGTCAGAGAGTGTCACAGAGTGTCATAGAGTTGCAGAGTGTGTCAGAGAGTGTCCGAGAGTTTCAGAAAGAGTCAGATAGTGTCGGAGAGTGTCTGAGAGTGTAAGAGAGTGTCAGAGTCTTTCAGAGAGTGTCACAGAGTTTCAGAGAGTGTCAGAGATTTTCAGAGAGTGCCAGAGATCTTCAGAGAGTGTCAGAGAGTGCCAGAAAGTTTCAGAGAGTGTCACAGAGTGTCGGAGAGTTTCAGAGAGATTCAGAGAGTTTCCGAGAGATTCAGAATGTGTCAGATAGAGTCAGAGAGTTTCAGAAAGTGTCACAGAGTGTCAGAGAGTGTCTGAGAGTGTCAGAGAGTGTCAGAGAGTTTCAGAGAGTGTCAGAGAGTTTCAGAGAATTTCGGAGAGTGTCAGAGAGTTTCAGAGAGGCTCAGATAGTGTCAGAGAGTGTCAGAGAGTGTCTGAGAGTGTCTGACAGTTTCAGAGAGTGTCAGAGAGTTTCAGTGAGCTTCTGAGAGTTTCTGAGAGTGTCAGAGAATTACAAAGAGTTTCAGAGAGTTTCAGAGAGTGTCAGAAAGTTTCAGAGAGTGTCCGAGAGTTTCAGAGAGTTTCAGAGGGTGTCACAGAGTGTCAGAGAGTTTCAGAAATCTTCAGAGAGTGTCTGAGAGTGTCAAAGAGTGCCAAAGAGTGTCAGAGAGTGTCAGAGAGTGTCAGAGGGTTTCAGAGAGAGTCAGAGAGTTTCAGAGAATTTCTGAGAGTGTCAGAGAGTGCCTGAGAGTTTCTGAGAGTGTCACAGAGTGTCAGAGAGTGTCAGAGATTTTCAGAGAGTTTCAGAGATGTTCAGAGAGTGTCAGAGAGTGTCAGAAAGTTTCAGAGAGAGTCAGTGAGTGTCAGGGAGTTCCAGAGAGTTTCACAGAGTGTCACAGAGTGTCAGAGCTTTTCAGAGAGATTCAGAGAGTGTCAGAGAGTGTCACAGGGTGTCATAGAGTTGCAGAGTGTGTCAGAGAGTGTCCGAGAGTTTCAGAAAGAGTCAGAGAGTGTCAGAGTTTTTCAGAGAGTTTCAGAGAGTGTCAGAGAGTGTCAGAGAGCTTCAGACAGTGTCAGGGAGTGTCAGAGAGTGTCAGAGAGTTTCAGATAGAGTCAGACAGTGTCTGAGATTGTCAAAGAGTGTCAAAGAGTTTCAGAGAGTGTCAGAGAGTGTCAGAGAGTTTCAGAGAGTGTCAGGGAGTGTCAGAGAGTGTCAGAGAGTTTCAGAAAGAGTCAGACAGTGTCTGAGAGTGTCAAAGAGTGTCAAAGAGTTTCAGAGAGTGTCAGAGAGTGTCAGAGGGTGTCAGAGAGTTTCAGAGAGTGTCAAAGAGTTTCAGAGAGTTTCTGAGAGTGTCGTGGAGTGCCAGAGAGTTTCTGAGAGTTTCTGAGTGTGTCGAAGTGTGTCTGCGGGAGTCAGAGAGTATCTGAGAGTGTCACAGAGTTTCAGAGAGTGTCTGAGAATGTCAGAGAGAGTCAGAGTGTTTCAGAGAGTTTTACAGAGTTTCAGAGAGTGTCAGAGATTTTCAGAGAGTTTCAGAGATCTTCAGAGAGTGTCAGAGAGTGCGAGAAAGTTTCAGAGAGTGTCACAGAGTGTCGGAGAGTTTCAGAGAGATTCAGAGAGTGTCCGAGAGATTCAGAAAGTGTCAGATAGTATCAGAGAGTTTCAGAGATCTTCAGAGAGTGTCTGAGAGTGTCTGAGAGTGCCAGAGATTGTCAGAGAGTTTCAGAGATTGTCAGAGAGTGTCAGAGAGTTTCAGAGAGTTTCAGAGAGTTTCAGAGAGTGTCAGAGAGTTTCAGAGAGCTTCAGAGAGTTTCAGAGATCTTCAGAGAGTGTCTGAGAGTGTCTGAGAGTGCCAGAGATTGTCAGAGAGTTTCAGAGAGTGTCAGAGAGTGTCAGAGAGTTTCAGAGAGTTTCAGAGTGTGTCAGAGAGTTTCAGAGAGTCTCAGAGAGTGCCAGAGAGTCTCAGAGAGTTTCAGGGAGTTTCTGATTGTTTCTGAGAGAGTCAGAGAGTTTCAGAGAGTTTCAGAGAGCTTCAGAGAGTTTCAGAGAGTGTCAGAAAGTTTCAGAGATTGTCAGAGAGTTTCAAAGAGTGTCACAGAGTGTCAGTGTGATTCAGAGAGTTTCAGAGAGAGTCAGTGAGTGTCAGAGAGTGTCATAGAGTGTCACAGAGTTTCAGAGAGTGTCAGAGAGCGTCAGAGAGTGTCAGAGAGTTTCAGAGAGTGTCAGAGAGTTTCAGAGACTTTCTGAGAGTGTCAGAGAGTTCCAGAGAGTTTCTGAGAGCTTCTGAGTGTGTCGGAGTGTGTCTGAGAGAGTCAGAGAGTATCTGAGAGTGTCACAGAGCGTCAGAGAGTGTCAGAGATTTTCAGAGAGTTTCAGAGATGTTCAGAGATTGTCAGAGAGTGTCAGAAAGTTTCAGAGAGAGTCAGAGAGTGTCAGGGAGTTTCAGAGAGTTTCCGAGAGTGTCACAGAGTGTCAGAGCTTTTCAGAGAGATTCAGAGAGTGTCAGAGAGTGTCACAGAGTGTCATAGAGTTGCAGAGTGTGTCAGAGAGTGTCCGAGAGTTTCAGAAAGAGTCAGAGAGTGTCAGAGAGTTTCAGAAAGAGTCAGAGAGTGTCAGAGAGTGTCTGAGAGTGTCAGAGAGTGTCAGAGTTTTTCAGAGAGATTCAGAGAGTGTCAGAGAGTGTCACAGAGTGTCATAGAGTTGCAGAGTGTGTCAGAGAGTGTCCGAGAGTTTTAGAAAGAGTCAGATAGTGTCGGAGAGTTTCAGAAAGAGTCAGAGAGTGTCAGAGAGTGTCTGAGAGTGTCAGAGAGTGTCAGAGTTTTTCAGAGCGTGTCACAGAGTTTCAGAGAGTGTCAGAGATTTTCAGAGAGTGCCAGAGATCTTCAGAGAGTGTCAGAGAGTGCCAGAAAGTTTCAGAGAGTGTCACAGAGTGTCGGAGAGTTTCAGAGAGATTCAGAGAGTGTCCGAGAGATTCAGAAAGCGTCAGATAGTGTCAGAGAGTTTCAGAAAGTGTCTGAGAGTGTCAGAGAGTGTCTGAGAGTGTCAGAGAGTGTCAGAGAGTTTCAGAGAGTGTCAGAGAGTGTCAGAGAGTTTCAGAGAATTTCAGAGAGTGTCAGAGAGTTTCAGAGAGTCTCAGATAGTGTCAGAGAGTGTCAGAGAGTGTCTGAGAGTGTCTGAGAGTTTCAGAGAGTGTCAGAGAGTGTCAGAGAGTTTCAGTGAGCTTCTGAGAGTTTCTGAGAATGTCAGAGAGTTACAAAGAGTTTCAGAGAGTTTCAGAGAGTGTCAGAAAGTTTCAGAGAGTGTCCGAGAGATTCAGAGAGTTTCAGAGGGTGTCACAGAGTGTCAGAGAGTTTCAGAAATCTTCAGAGAGTGTCAGGGAGTGTCAGAAAGTGTCAGAGAGTTTCAGAGAGTTTCAGAGAGTTTCAGAGAGAGTCAGACAGTGTCTGAGAGTGTCAAAGAGTGCCAAAGAGTTTCAGAGAGTGTCAGAGAGTGTCAGAGAGTGTCAGAGGGTTTCGGAGAGTGTCAGAGAGTTTCAGAGAAATTCTGAGAGTGTCAGAGAGTGCCTGAGAGTTTCAGAGAGTGTCAGAAAGTTTCAGAGAGTGTCCGAGAGTTTCAGAGAGTTTCAGAGGGTGTCACAGAGTGTCAGAGAGTTTCAGAAATCTTCAGAGAGTGTCAGGGAGTGTCAGAGAGTTTCAGAGAGCTTCAGAGAGTTTCAGAGATCTTCAGAGAGAGTCTGAGAGTGTCTGAGAGTGCCAGAGATTGTCAGAGAGTTTCAGAGAGTGTCAGAGAGTGTCAGAGAGTTTCAGAGAGTTTCAGAGTGTGTCAGAGAGTTTCAGAGAGTCTCAGAGAGTGCCAGAGAGTCTCAGAGAGTTTCAGGGAGTTTCTGATTGTTTCTGAGAGAGTCAGAGAGTTTCAGAGAGTTTCAGAGAGCTTCAGAGAGTTTCAGAGAGTGTCAGAGAGTGTCAGAAAGTTTCAGAGATTGTCAGAGAGTTTCAAAGAGTGTCACAGAGTGTCAGTGTGATTCAGAGAGTTTCAGAGAGAGTCAGTGAGTGTCAGAGAATGTCATAGAGTGTCACAGAGTTTCAGAGAGTGTCAGAGAGCGTCAGAGAGTGTCAGAGAGTTTCAGAGAGTGTCAGAGAGTTTCAGAGACTTTCTGAGAGTGTCAGAGAGTTCCAGAGAGTTTCTGAGAGCTTCTGAGTGTGTCGGAGTGTGTCTGAGAGAGTCAGAGAGTATCTGAGAGATTCAGAATGTGTCAGATAGAGTCAGAGAGTTTCAGAAAGAGTCACAGAGTGTCAGAGAGTGTCTGAGAGTGTCAGAGAGTGTCAGAGAGTTTCAGAGAGTGTCAGAGAGTTTCAGAGAATTTCGGAGAGAGTCAGACAGTGTCTGAGAGTGTCAAAGAGTGCCAAAGAGTTTCAGAGAGTGTCAGAGAGTGTCAGAGAGTGTCAGAGGGTTTCGGAGAGTGTCAGAGAGTTTCAGAGAAATTCTGAGAGTGTCAGAGAGTGCCTGAGAGTTTCAGAGAGTGTCAGAAAGTTTCAGAGAGTGTCCGAGAGTTTCAGAGAGTTTCAGAGGGTGTCACAGAGTGTCAGAGAGTTTCAGAAATCTTCAGAGAGTGTCAGGGAGTGTCAGAGAGTTTCAGAGAGCTTCAGAGAGTTTCAGAGATCTTCAGAGAGAGTCTGAGAGTGTCTGAGAGTGCCAGAGATTGTCAGAGAGTTTCAGAGAGTGTCAGAGAGTGTCAGAGAGTTTCAGAGAGTTTCAGAGTGTGTCAGAGAGTTTCAGAGAGTCTCAGAGAGTGCCAGAGAGTCTCAGAGAGTTTCAGGGAGTTTCTGATTGTTTCTGAGAGAGTCAGAGAGTTTCAGAGAGTTTCAGAGAGCTTCAGAGAGTTTCAGAGAGTGTCAGAGAGTGTCAGAAAGTTTCAGAGATTGTCAGAGAGTTTCAAAGAGTGTCACAGAGTGTCAGTGTGATTCAGAGAGTTTCAGAGAGAGTCAGTGAGTGTCAGAGAATGTCATAGAGTGTCACAGAGTTTCAGAGAGTGTCAGAGAGCGTCAGAGAGTGTCAGAGAGTTTCAGAGAGTGTCAGAGAGTTTCAGAGACTTTCTGAGAGTGTCAGAGAGTTCCAGAGAGTTTCTGAGAGCTTCTGAGTGTGTCGGAGTGTGTCTGAGAGAGTCAGAGAGTATCTGAGAGATTCAGAATGTGTCAGATAGAGTCAGAGAGTTTCAGAAAGTGTCACAGAGTGTCAGAGAGTGTCTGAGAGTGTCAGAGAGTGTCAGAGAGTTTCAGAGAGTGTCAGAGAGTTTCAGAGAATTTCGGAGAGTGTCAGAGAGTTTCAGAGAGGCTCAGATAGTGTCAGAGAGTGTCAGAGAGTGTCTGAGAGTGTCTGACAGTTTCAGAGAGTGTCAGAGAGTTTCAGTGAGCTTCTGAGAGTTTCTGAGTGTGTCAGAGAATTACAAAGAGTTTCAGAGAGTTTCAGAGAGTGTCAGAAAGTTTCAGAGAGTGTCCGAGAGTTTCAGAGAGTTTCAGAGGGTGTCACAGAGTGTCAGAGAGTTTCAGAAATCTTCAGAGAGTGTCTGAGAGTGTCAAAGAGTGCCAAAGAGTGTCAGAGAGTGTCAGAGAGTGTCAGAGGGTTTCAGAGAGAGTCAGAGAGTTTCAGAGAATTTCTGAGAGTGTCAGAGAGTGCCTGAGAGTTTCTGAGAGTGTCACAGAGTGTCAGAGAGTGTCAGAGATTTTCAGAGAGTTTCAGAGATGTTCAGAGAGTGTCAGAGAGTGTCAGAAAGTTTCAGAGAGAGTCAGTGAGTGTCAGGGAGTTCCAGAGAGTTTCAGAGAGTGTCACAGAGTGTCAGAGCTTTTCAGAGAGATTCAGAGAGTGTCAGAGAGTGTCACAGGGTGTCATAGAGTTGCAGAGTGTGTCAGAGAGTGTCCGAGAGTTTCAGAAAGAGTCAGAGAGTGTCAGAGTTTTTCAGAGAGTTTCAGAGAGTGTCAGAGAGTGTCAGAGAGCTTCAGACAGTGTCAGGGAGTGTCAGAGAGTGTCAGAGAGTTTCAGATAGAGTCAGACAGTGTCTGAGATTGTCAAAGAGTGTCAAAGAGTTTCAGAGAGTGTCAGAGAGTGTCAGAGAGTTTCAGAGAGTGTCAGGGAGTGTCAGAGAGTGTCAGAGAGTTTCAGAAAGAGTCAGACAGTGTCTGAGAGTGTCAAAGAGTGTCAAAGAGTTTCAGAGAGTGTCAGAGAGTGTCAGAGGGTGTCAGAGAGTTTCAGAGAGTGTCAAAGAGTTTCAGAGAGTTTCTGAGAGTGTCGTGGAGTGCCAGAGAGTTTCTGAGAGTTTCTGAGTGTGTCGAAGTGTGTCTGCGGGAGTCAGAGAGTATCTGAGAGTGTCACAGAGTTTCAGAGAGTGTCTGAGAATGTCAGAGAGAGTCAGAGTGTTTCAGAGAGTTTTACAGAGTTTCAGAGAGTGTCAGAGATTTTCAGAGAGTTTCAGAGATCTTCAGAGAGTGTCAGAGAGTGCGAGAAAGTTTCAGAGAGTGTCACAGAGTGTCGGAGAGTTTCAGAGAGATTCAGAGAGTGTCCGAGAGATTCAGAAAGTGTCAGATAGTATCAGAGAGT
Organism: Heterodontus francisci; assembly: GCF_036365525.1. NCBI lineage: Eukaryota > Metazoa > Chordata > Chondrichthyes > Heterodontiformes > Heterodontidae > Heterodontus > Heterodontus francisci. The sequence goes on from NC_090410.1 coordinate 41,756,670, forward strand.
TTCAGAGATCTTCAGAGAGTGTCTGAGAGTGTCTGAGAGTGCCAGAGATTGTCAGAGAGTTTCAGAGATTGTCAGAGAGTGTCAGAGAGTTTCAGAGAGTTTCAGAGAGTTTCAGAGAGTGTCAGAGAGTTTCAGAGAGCTTCAGAGAGTTTCAGAGATCTTCAGAGAGTGTCTGAGAGTGTCTGAGAGTGCCAGAGATTGTCAGAGAGTTTCAGAGAGTGTCAGAGAGTGTCAGAGAGTTTCAGAGAGTTTCAGAGTGTGTCAGAGAGTTTCAGAGAGTCTCAGAGAGTGCCAGAGAGTCTCAGAGAGTTTCAGGGAGTTTCTGATTGTTTCTGAGAGAGTCAGAGAGTTTCAGAGAGTTTCAGAGAACTTCAGAGAGTTTCAGAGAGTGTCAGAAAGTTTCAGAGATTGTCAGAGAGTTTCAAAGAGTGTCACAGAGTGTCAGTGTGATTCAGAGAGTTTCAGAGAGAGTCAGTGAGTGTCAGAGAGTGTCATAGAGTGTCACAGAGTTTCAGAGAGTGTCAGAGAGCGTCAGAGAGTGTCAGAGAGTTTCAGAGAGTGTCAGAGAGTTTCAGAGACTTTCTGAGAGTGTCAGAGAGTTCCAGAGAGATTCTGAGAGCTTCTGAGTGTGTCGGAGTGTGTCTGAGAGAGTCAGAGAGTATCTGAGAGTGTCACAGAGCGTCAGAGAGTGTCAGAGATTTTCAGAGAGTTTCAGAGATGTTCAGAGATTGTCAGAGAGTGTCAGAAAGTTTCAGAGAGAGTCAGAGAGTGTCAGGGAGTTTCAGAGAGTTTCCGAGAGTGTCACAGAGTGTCAGAGCTTTTCAGAGAGATTCAGAGAGTGTCAGAGAGTGTCACAGAGTGTCATAGAGTTGCAGAGTGTGTCAGAGAGTGTCCGAGAGTTTCAGAAAGAGTCAGAGAGTGTCAGAGAGTTTCAGAAAGAGTCAGAGAGTGTCAGAGAGTGTCTGAGAGTGTCAGAGAGTGTCAGAGTTTTTCAGAGAGATTCAGAGAGTGTCAGAGAGTGTCACAGAGTGTCATAGAGTTGCAGAGTGTGTCAGAGAGTGTCCGAGAGTTTTAGAAAGAGTCAGATAGTGTCGGAGAGTTTCAGAAAGAGTCAGAGAGTGTCAGAGAGTGTCTGAGAGTGTCAGAGAGTGTCAGAGTTTTTCAGAGCGTGTCACAGAGTTTCAGAGAGTGTCAGAGATTTTCAGAGAGTGCCAGAGATCTTCAGAGAGTGTCAGAGAGTGCCAGAAAGTTTCAGAGAGTGTCACAGAGTGTCGGAGAGTTTCAGAGAGATTCAGAGAGTGTCCGAGAGATTCAGAAAGCGTCAGATAGCGTCAGAGAGTTTCAGAAAGTGTCTGAGAGTGTCAGAGAGTGTCTGAGAGTGTCAGAGAGTGTCAGAGAGTTTCAGAGAGTGTCAGAGAGTGTCAGAGAGTTTCAGAGAATTTCAGAGAGTGTCAGAGAGTTTCAGAGAGTCTCAGATAGTGTCAGAGAGTGTCAGAGAGTGTCTGAGAGTGTCTGAGAGTTTCAGAGAGTGTCAGAGAGTGTCAGAGAGTTTCAGTGAGCTTCTGAGAGTTTCTGAGAATGTCAGAGAGTTACAAAGAGTTTCAGAGAGTTTCAGAGAGTGTCAGAAAGTTTCAGAGAGTGTCCGAGAGATTCAGAGAGTTTCAGAGGGTGTCACAGAGTGTCAGAGAGTTTCAGAAATCTTCAGAGAGTGTCAGGGAGTGTCAGAAAGTGTCAGAGAGTTTCAGAGAGTTTCAGAGAGTTTCAGAGAGAGTCAGACAGTGTCTGAGAGTGTCAAAGAGTGCCAAAGAGTTTCAGAGAGTGTCAGAGAGTGTCAGAGAGTGTCAGAGGGTTTCGGAGAGTGTCAGAGAGTTTCAGAGAAATTCTGAGAGTGTCAGAGAGTGCCTGAGAGTTTCAGAGAGTGTCAGAAAGTTTCAGAGAGTGTCCGAGAGTTTCAGAGAGTTTCAGAGGGTGTCACAGAGTGTCAGAGAGTTTCAGAAATCTTCAGAGAGTGTCAGGGAGTGTCAGAGAGTTTCAGAGAGCTTCAGAGAGTTTCAGAGATCTTCAGAGAGTGTCTGAGAGTGTCTGAGAGTGCCAGAGATTGTCAGAGAGTTTCAGAGAGTGTCAGAGAGTGTCAGAGAGTTTCAGAGAGTTTCAGAGTGTGTCAGAGAGTTTCAGAGAGTCTCAGAGAGTGCCAGAGAGTCTCAGAGAGTTTCAGGGAGTTTCTGATTGTTTCTGAGAGAGTCAGAGAGTTTCAGAGAGTTTCAGAGAGCTTCAGAGAGTTTCAGAGAGTGTCAGAAAGTTTCAGAGATTGTCAGAGAGTTTCAAAGAGTGTCACAGAGTGTCAGTGTGATTCAGAGAGTTTCAGAGAGAGTCAGTGAGTGTCAGAGAATGTCATAGAGTGTCACAGAGTTTCAGAGAGTGTCAGAGAGCGTCAGAGAGTGTCAGAGAGTTTCAGAGAGTGTCAGAGAGTTTCAGAGACTTTCTGAGAGTGTCAGAGAGTTCCAGAGAGTTTCTGAGAGCTTCTGAGTGTGTCGGAGTGTGTCTGAGAGAGTCAGAGAGTATCTGAGAGTGTCACAGAGCGTCAGAGAGTGTCAGAGATTTTCAGAGAGTTTCAGAGATGTTCAGAGATTGTCAGAGAGTGTCAGAAAGTTTCAGAGAGAGTCAGAGAGAGTCAGGGAGTTTCAGAGAGTTTCCGAGAGTGTCACAGAGTGTCAGAGCTTTTCAGAGAGATTCAGAGAGTGTCAGAGAGTGTCACAGAGTGTCATAGAGTTGCAGAGTGTGTCAGAGAGTGTCCGAGAGTTTCAGAAAGAGTCAGAGAGTGTCAGAGAGTTTCAGAAAGAGTCAGAGAGTGTCAGAGAGTGTCTGAGAGTGTCAGAGAGTGTCAGAGTTTTTCAGAGAGATTCAGAGAGTGTCAGAGAGTGTCACAGAGTGTCATAGAGTTGCAGAGTGTGTCAGAGAGTGTCCGAGAGTTTTAGAAAGAGTCAGATAGTGTCGGAGAGTTTCAGAAAGAGTCAGAGAGTGTCAGAGAGTGTCTGAGAGTGTCAGAGAGTGTCAGAGTTTTTCAGAGCGTGTCACAGAGTTTCAGAGAGTGTCAGAGATTTTCAGAGAGTGCCAGAGATCTTCAGAGAGTGTCAGAGAGTGCCAGAAAGTTTCAGAGAGTGTCACAGAGTGTCGGAGAGTTTCAGAGAGATTCAGAGAGTGTCCGAGAGATTCAGAAAGCGTCAGATAGTGTCAGAGAGTTTCAGAAAGTGTCTGAGAGTGTCAGAGAGTGTCTGAGAGTGTCAGAGAGTGTCAGAGAGTTTCAGAGAGTGTCAGAGAGTGTCAGAGAGTTTCAGAGAATTTCAGAGAGTGTCAGAGAGTTTCAGAGAGTCTCAGATAGTGTCAGAGAGTGTCAGAGAGTGTCTGAGAGTGTCTGAGAGTTTCAGAGAGTGTCAGAGAGTGTCAGAGAGTTTCAGTGAGCTTCTGAGAGTTTCTGAGAATGTCAGAGAGTTACAAAGAGTTTCAGAGAGTTTCAGAGAGTGTCAGAAAGTTTCAGAGAGTGTCCGAGAGATTCAGAGAGTTTCAGAGGGTGTCACAGAGTGTCAGAGAGTTTCAGAAATCTTCAGAGAGTGTCAGGGAGTGTCAGAAAGTGTCAGAGAGTTTCAGAGAGTTTCAGAGAGAGTCAGACAGTGTCTGAGAGTGTCAAAGAGTGCCAAAGAGTTTCAGAGAGTGTCAGAGAGTGTCAGAGAGTGTCAGAGGGTTTCGGAGAGTGTCAGAGAGTTTCAGAGAAATTCTGAGAATGTCAGAGAGTGCCTGAGAGTTTCAGAGAGTGTCAGAAAGTTTCAGAGAGTGTCCGAGAGTTTCAGAGAGTTTCAGAGGGTGTCACAGAGTGTCAGAGAGTTTCAGAAATCTTCAGAGAGTGTCAGGGAGTGTCAGAGAGTTTCAGAGAGCTTCAGAGAGTTTCAGAGATCTTCAGAGAGTGTCTGAGAGTGTCTGAGAGTGCCAGAGATTGTCAGAGAGTTTCAGAGAGTGTCAGAGAGTGTCAGAGAGTTTCAGAGAGTTTCAGAGTGTGTCAGAGAGTTTCAGAGAGTCTCAGAGAGTGTCAGAGAGTGTCAGAGATTTTCAGAGAGTTTCAGAGATGTTCAGAGATTGTCAGAGAGTGTCAGAAAGTTTCAGAGAGTGTCAGAGATTTTCAGAGAGTGCCAGAGATCTTCAGAGAGTGTCAGAGAGTGCCAGAAAGTTTCAGAGAGTGTCACAGAGTGTCGGAGAGTTTCAGAGAGATTCAGAGAGTGTCAGAGAGATTCAGAAAGCGTCAGATAGTGTCAGAGAGTTTCAGAAAGTGTCTGAGAGTGTCAGAGAGTGTCTGAGAGTGTCAGAGAGGGTCAGAGAGTTTCAGAGAGTGTCAGAGAGTGTCAGAGAGTTTCAGAGAATTTCAGAGAGTGTCAGAGAGTTTCAGAGAGTCTCAGATAGTGTCAGAGAGTGTCAGAGAGTGTCTGAGAGTGTCTGAGAGTTTCAGAGAGTGTCAGAGAGTGTCAGAGAGTTTCAGTGAGCTTCTGAGAGTTTCTGAGAATGTCAGAGAGTTACAAAGAGTTTCAGAGAGTTTCAGAGAGTGTCAGAAAGTTTCAGAGAGTGTCCGAGAGATTCAGAGAGTTTCAGAGGGTGTCACAGAGTGTCAGAGAGTTTCAGAAATCTTCAGAGAGTGTCAGGGAGTGTCAGAGAGTGTCAGAGAGTTTCAGAGAGTTTCAGAGAGAGTCAGACAGTGTCTGAGAGTGTCAAAGAGTGCCAAAGAGTTTCAGAGAGTGTCAGAGAGTGTCAGAGGGTTTCGGAGAGTGTCAGAGAGTTTCAGAGAAATTCTGAGAGTGTCAGAGAGTGCCTGAGAGATTCAGAGTGTCAGAAAGTTTCAGAGAGTGTCCGAGAGTTTCAGAGAGTTTCAGAGGGTGTCACAGAGTGTCAGAGAGTTTCAGAAATCTTCAGAGAGTGTCAGGGAGTGCCAGAGAGTTTCAGAGAGCTTCAGAGAGTTTCAGAGATCTTCAGAGAGTGTCTGAGAGTGTCTGAGAGTGCCAGAGATTGTCAGAGAGTTTCAGAGAGTGTCAGAGAGTTTCAGAGAGTTTCAGAGAGTTTCAGAGTGTGTCAGAGAGTTTCAGAGAGTCTCAGAGAGTGCCAGAGAGTCTCAGAGAGTTTCAGGGAGTTTCTGATTGTTTCTGAGAGAGTCAGAGAGTTTCAGAGAGTTTCAGAGAGCTTCAGAGAGTTTCAGAGAGTGTCAGAAAGTTTCAGAGAGTCTCAGATAGTGTCAGAGAGTGTCAGAGAGTGTCTGAGAGTGTCTGAGAGTTTCAGAGAGTTTCAGAGAGTGTCACAGAGTGTCAGAGCTTTTCAGAGAGATTCAGAGAGTGTCAGAGAGTGTCACAGAGTGTCATAGAGTTGCAGAGTGTGTCAGAGAGTGTCCGAGAGTTTTAGAAAGAGTCAGATAGTGTCGGAGAGTTTCAGAAAGAGTCAGAGAGTGTCAGAGAGTGTCTGAGAGTGTCAGAGAGTGTCAGAGTTTTTCAGAGCGTGTCACAGAGTTTCAGAGAGTGTCAGAGATTTTCAGAGAGTGCCAGAGATCTTCAGAGAGTGTCAGAGAGTGCCAGAAAGTTTCAGAGAGTGTCACAGAGTGTCGGAGAGTTTCAGAGAGATTCAGAGAGTGTCCGAGAGATTCAGAAAGCGTCAGATAGTGTCAGAGAGTTTCAGAAAGTGTCTGAGAGTGTCAGAGAGTGTCTGAGAGTGTCAGAGAGTGTCAGAGAGTTTCAGAGAGTGTCAGAGAGTGTCAGAGAGTTTCAGAGAATTTCAGAGAGTGTCAGAGAGTTTCAGAGAGTCTCAGATAGTGTCAGAGAGTGTCAGAGAGTGTCTGAGAGTGTCTGAGAGTTTCAGAGAGTGTCAGAGAGTGTCAGAGAGTTTCAGTGAGCTTCTGAGAGTTTCTGAGAATGTCAGAGAGTTACAAAGAGTTTCAGAGAGTTTCAGAGAGTGTCAGAAAGTTTCAGAGAGTGTCCGAGAGATTCAGAGAGTTTCAGAGGGTGTCACAGAGTGTCAGAGAGTTTCAGAAATCTTCAGAGAGTGTCAGGGAGTGTCAGAAAGTGTCAGAGAGTTTCAGAGAGTTTCAGAGAGAGTCAGACAGTGTCTGAGAGTGTCAAAGAGTGCCAAAGAGTTTCAGAGAGTGTCAGAGAGTGTCAGAGAGTGTCAGAGGGTTTCGGAGAGTGTCAGAGAGTTTCAGAGAAATTCTGAGAGTGTCAGAGAGTGCCTGAGAGTTTCAGAGAGTGTCAGAAAGTTTCAGAGAGTGTCCGAGAGTTTCAGAGAGTTTCAGAGGGTGTCACAGAGTGTCAGAGAGTTTCAGAAATCTTCAGAGAGTGTCAGGGAGTGTCAGAGAGTTTCAGAGAGCTTCAGAGAGTTTCAGAGATCTTCAGAGAGTGTCTGAGAGTGTCTGAGAGTGCCAGAGATTGTCAGAGAGTTTCAGAGAGTGTCAGAGAGTGTCAGAGAGTTTCAGAGAGTTTCAGAGTGTGTCAGAGAGTTTCAGAGAGTCTCAGAGAGTGTCAGAGAGTGTCAGAGATTTTCAGAGAGTTTCAGAGATGTTCAGAGATTGTCAGAGAGTGTCAGAAAGTTTCAGAGAGAGTCAGAGAGTGTCAGGGAGTTTCAGAGAGTTTCCGAGAGTGTCACAGAGTGTCAGAGCTTTTCAGAGAGATTCAGAGAGTGTCAGAGAGTGTCACAGAGTGTCATAGAGTTGCAGAGTGTGTCAGAGAGTGTCCGAGAGTTTCAGAGTTCTTCAGAGAGATTCAGAGAGTGTCAGAGAGCGTCACAGAGTGTCATAGAGTTGCAGAGTGTGTCAGAGAGTGTCCGAGAGTTTTAGAAAGAGTCAGAGAGTGTCGGAGAGTTTCAGAAAGAGTCAGAGAGTGTCAGAGAGTGTCTGAGAGTGTCAGAGAGTGTCAGAGTTTTTCAGAGCGTGTCACAGAGTTTCAGAGAGTGTCAGAGATTTTCAGAGAGTGCCAGAGATCTTCAGAGAGTGTCAGAGAGTGCCAGAAAGTTTCAGAGAGTGTCACAGAGTGTCGGAGAGTTTCAGAGAGATTCAGAGAGTGTCAGAGAGATTCAGAAAGCGTCAGATAGTGTCAGAGAGTTTCAGAAAGTGTCTGAGAGTGTCAGAGAGTGTCTGAGAGTGTCAGAGAGGGTCAGAGAGTTTCAGAGAGTGTCAGAGAGTGTCAGAGAGTTTCAGAGAATTTCAGAGAGTGTCAGAGAGTTTCAGAGAGTCTCAGATAGTGTCAGAGAGTGTCAGAGAGTGTCTGAGAGTGTCTGAGAGTTTCAGAGAGTGTCAGAGAGTGTCAGAGAGTTTCAGTGAGCTTCTGAGAGTTTCTGAGAATGTCAGAGAGTTACAAAGAGTTTCAGAGAGTTTCAGAGAGTGTCAGAAAGTTTCAGAGAGTGTCCGAGAGATTCAGAGAGTTTCAGAGGGTGTCACAGAGTGTCAGAGAGTTTCAGAAATCTTCAGAGAGTGTCAGGGAGTGTCAGAGAGTGTCAGAGAGTTTCAGAGAGTTTCAGAGAGAGTCAGACAGTGTCTGAGAGTGTCAAAGAGTGCCAAAGAGTTTCAGAGAGTGTCAGAGAGTGTCAGAGGGTTTCGGAGAGTGTCAGAGAGTTTCAGAGAAATTCTGAGAGTGTCAGAGAGTGCCTGAGAGATTCAGAGTGTCAGAAAGTTTCAGAGAGTGTCCGAGAGTTTCAGAGAGTTTCAGAGGGTGTCACAGAGTGTCAGAGAGTTTCAGAAATCTTCAGAGAGTGTCAGGGAGTGCCAGAGAGTTTCAGAGAGCTTCAGAGAGTTTCAGAGATCTTCAGAGAGTGTCTGAGAGTGTCTGAGAGTGCCAGAGATTGTCAGAGAGTTTCAGAGAGTGTCAGAGAGTTTCAGAGAGTTTCAGAGAGTTTCAGAGTGTGTCAGAGAGTTTCAGAGAGTCTCAGAGAGTGCCAGAGAGTCTCAGAGAGTTTCAGGGAGTTTCTGATTGTTTCTGAGAGAGTCAGAGAGTTTCAGAGAGTTTCAGAGAGCTTCAGAGAGTTTCAGAGAGTGTCAGAAAGTTTCAGAGATTGTCAGAGAGTTTCAAAGAGTGGCACAGAGTGTCAGTGTGATTCAGAGAGTTTCAGAGAGAGTCAGTGAGTGTCAGAGAGTGTCATAGAGTGTCACAGAGTTTCAGAGAGTGTCAGAGAGCGTCAGAGAGTGTCAGAGAGTTTCAGAGAGTGTCAGAGAGTTTCAGAGACTTTCTGAGAGTGTCAGAGAGTTCCAGAGAGTTTCTGAGAGCTTCTGAGTGTGTCGGAGTGTGTCTGAGAGAGTCAGAGAGTATCTGAGAGTGTCACAGAGTGTCAGAGAGTGTCAGAGATTTTCAGAGAGTTTCAGAGATGTTCAGAGATTGTCAGAGAGTGTCAGAAAGTTTCAGAGAGAGTCAGAGAGTGTCAGGGAGTTTCATAGAGTTTCCGAGAGTGTCACAGAGTGTCAGAGCTTTTCAGAGAGATTCAGAGAGTGTCAGAGAGTGTCACAGAGTTTCAGAGAGTTTCAGAGTGTGTCAGAGAGTTTCAGAGAGTCTCAGAGAGTGCCAGAGAGTCTCAGAGAGTTTCAGGGAGTTTCTGATTGTTTCTGAGAGAGTCAGAGAGTTTCAGAGAGTTTCAGAGAGCTTCAGAGAGTTTCAGAGAGTGTCAGAAAGTTTCAGAGATTGTCAGAGAGTTTCAAAGAGTGTCACAGAGTGTCAGTGTGATTCAGAGAGTTTCAGAGAGAGTCAGTGAGTGTCAGAGAGTGTCATAGAGTGTCACAGAGTTTCAGAGAGTGTCAGAGAGCGTCAGAGAGTGTCAGAGAGTTTCAGAGAGTGTCAGAGAGTTTCAGAGACTTTCTGAGAGTGTCAGAGAGTTCCAGAGAGTTTCTGTGAGCTTCCGAGTGTGTCGGAGTGTGTCTGAGAGAGTCAGAGAGTATCTGAGAGTGTCACAGAGTGTCAGAGAGTGTCAGAGATTTTCAGAGAGTTTCAGAGATGTTCAGAGATTGTCAGAGAGTGTCAGAAAGTTTCAGAGAGAGTCAGAGAGTGTCAGGGAGTTTCAGAGAGTTTCCGAGAGTGTCACAGAGTGTCAGAGCTTTTCAGAGAGATTCAGAGAGTGTCAGAGAGTGTCACAGAGTGTCATAGAGTTGCAGAGTGTGTCAGAGAGTGTCCGAGAGTTTCAGAAAGAGTCAGAGAGTGTCAGAGAGTTTCAGAAAGAGTCAGAGAGTGTCAGAGAGTGTCTGAGAGTGTCAGAGAGTGTCAGAGTTTTTCAGAGAGATTCAGAGAGTGTCAGAGAGTGTCACAGAGTGTCATAGAGTTGCAGAGTGTGTCAGAGAGTGTCCGAGAGTTTTAGAAAGAGTCAGAGAGTGTCGGAGAGTTTCAGAAAGAGTCAGAGAGTGTCAGAGAGTGTCTGAGAGTGTCAGAGAGTTTCAGAGACTTTCTGAGAGTGTCAGAGAGTTCCAGAGAGTTTCTGAGATCTTCTGAGTGTGTCGGAGTGTGTCTGAGAGAGTCAGAGAGTATCTGTGAGTGTCACAGAGTGTCAGAGAGTGTCAGAGATTTTCAGAGAGTTTCAGAGATGTTCAGAGATTGTCAGAGAGTGTCAGAAAGTTTCAGAGAGAGTCAGAGAGTGTCAGGGAGTTTCAGAGAGTTTCCGAGAGTGTCACAGAGTGTCAGAGCTTTTCAGAGAGATTCAGAGAGTGTCAGAGAGTGTCACAGAGTGTCATAGAGTTGCAGAGTGTGTCAGAGAGTGTCCGAGAGTTTCAGAAAGAGTCAGAGAGTGTCAGAGAGTTTCAGAAAGAGTCAGAGAGTGTCAGAGAGTGTCTGAGAGTGTCAGAGAGTGTCAGAGTTCTTCAGAGAGATTCAGAGAGTGTCAGAGAGCGTCACAGAGTGTCATAGAGTTGCAGAGTGTGTCAGAGAGTGTCCGAGAGTTTTAGAAAGAGTCAGAGAGTGTCGGAGAGTTTCAGAAAGAGTCAGAGAGTGTCAGAGAGTGTCTGAGAGTGTCAGAGAGTGTCAGAGTTTTTCAGAGCGTGTCACAGAGTTTCAGAGAGTGTCAGAGATTTTCAGAGAGTGCCAGAGATCTTCAGAGAGTGTCAGAGAGTGCCAGAAAGTTTCAGAGAGTGTCACAGAGTGTCGGAGAGTTTCAGAGAGATTCAGAGAGTGTCAGAGAGATTCAGAAAGCGTCAGATAGTGTCAGAGAGTTTCAGAGAGTGTCAGAGAGATTCAGAGAGTGTCAGAGAGGGTCAGAGAGTTTCAGAGAGTGTCAGAGAGTGTCAGAGAGTTTCAGAGAATTTCAGAGAGTGTCAGAGAGTTTCAGAGAGTCTCAGATAGTGTCAGAGAGTGTCAGAGAGTGTCTGAGAGTGTCCGAGAGTTTCAGAGAGTGTCAGAGAGTGTCAGAGAGTTTCAGTGAGCTTCTGAGAGTTTCTGAGAATGTCAGAGAGTTACAAAGAGTTTCAGAGAGTTTCAGAGAGTGTCCGAAAGTTTCAGAGAGTGTCCGAGAGATTCAGAGAGTTTCAGAGGGTGTCACAGAGTGTCAGAGAGTTTCAGAAATCTTCAGAGAGTGTCAGGGAGTGTCAGAGAGTGTCAGAGAGTTTCAGAGAGTTTCAGAGAGAGTCAGACAGTGTCTGAGAGTGTCAAAGAGTGCCAAAGAGTTTCAGAGAGTGTCAGAGAGTGTCAGAGAGTGTCAGAGGGTTTCGGAGAGTGTCAGAGAGTTTCAGAGAAATTCTGAGAGTGTCAGAGAGTGCCTGAGAGATTCAGAGTGTCAGAAAGTTTCAGAGAGTGTCCGAGAGTTTCAGAGAGTTTCAGAGGGTGTCACAGAGTGTCAGAGAGTTTCAGAAATCTTCAGAGAGTGTCAGGGAGTGCCAGAGAGTTTCAGAGAGCTTCAGAGAGTTTCAGAGATCATCAGAGAGTGTCTGAGAGTGTCTGAGAGTGCCAGAGATTGTCAGAGAGTTTCAGAGAGTGTCAGAGAGTTTCAGAGAGTTTCAGAGAGTTTCAGAGTGTGTCAGAGAGTTTCAGAGAGTCTCAGAGAGTGCCAGAGAGTCTCAGAGAGTTTCAGGGAGTTTCTGATTGTTTCTGAGAGAGTCAGAGAGTTTCAGAGAGTTTCAGAGAGCTTCAGAGAGTTTCAGAGAGTGTCAGAAAGTTTCAGAGATTGTCAGAGAGTTTCAAAGAGTGTCACAGAGTGTCAGTGTGATTCAGAGAGTTTCAGAGAGAGTCAATGAGTGTCAGAGAGTGTCATAGAGTGTCACAGAGTTTCAGAGAGTGTCAGAGAGCGTCAGAGAGTGTCAGAGAGTTTCAGAGAGTGTCAGAGAGTTTCAGAGACTTTCTGAGAGTGTCAGAGAGTTCCAGAGAGTTTCTGAGAGCTTCTGAGCGTGTCGGAGTGTGTCTGAGAGAGTCAGGGAGTATCTGAGAGTGTCACAGAGTGTCAGAGAGTGTCAGAGATTTTCAGAGAGTTTCAGAGATATTCAGAGATTGTCAGAGAGTGTCAGAAAGTTTCAGAGAGAGTCAGAGAGTGTCAGGGAGTTTCAGAGAGTTTCCGAGAGTGTCACAGAGTGTCAGAGCTTTTCAGAGAGATTCAGAGAGTGTCAGAGAGTGTCACAGAGTGTCATAGAGTTGCAGAGTGTGTCAGAGAGTGTCCGAGAGTTTCAGAAAGAGTCAGAGAGTGTCAGAGAGTTTCAGAAAGAGTCAGAGAGTGTCAGAGAGTGTCTGAGAGTGTCAGAGAGTGTCAGAGTTTTTCAGAGAGATTCAGAGAGTGTCAGAGAGTGTCACAGAGTGTCATAGAGTTGCAGAGTGTGTCAGAGAGTGTCCGAGAGTTTTAGAAAGAGTCAGAGAGTGTCGGAGAGTTTCAGAAAGAGTCAGAGAGTGTCAGAGAGTGTCTGAGAGTGTCAGAGAGTGTCAGAGTTTTTCAGAGCGTGTCACAGAGTTTCAGAGAGTGTCAGAGATTTTCAGAGAGTGCCAGAGATCTTCAGAGAGTGTCAGAGAGTGCCAGAAAGTTTCAGAGAGTGTCACAGAGTGTCGGAGAGTTTCAGAGAGATTCAGAGAGTGTCCGAGAGATTCAGAAAGCGTCAGATAGTGTCAGAGAGTTTCAGAAAGTGTCTGAGAGTGTCAGAGAGTGTCTGAGAGTGTCAGAGAGTGTCAGAGAGTTTCAGAGAGTGTCAGAGAGTGTCAGAGAGTTTCAGAGAATTTCAGAGAGTGTCAGAGAGTTTCAGAGAGTCTCAGATAGTGTCAGAGAGTGTCTGAGAGTGTCTGAGAGTTTCAGAGAGTGTCAGAGAGTTTCAGTGAGCTTCTGAGAGTTTCTGAGAATGTCAGAGAGTTACAAAGAGTTTCAGAGAGTTTCAGAGAGTGTCAGAAAGTTTCAGAGAGTGTCCGAGAGATTCAGAGAGTTTCAGAGGGTGTCACAGAGTGTCAGAGAGTTTCAGAAATCTTCAGAGATTGTCAGGGAGTGTCAGAGAGTGTCAGAGAGTTTCAGAGAGTTTCAGAGAGAGTCAGACAGTGTCTGAGAGTGTCAAGGAGTGCCAAAGAGTTTCAGAGAGTGTCAGAGAGTGTCAGAGAGTGTCAGAGGGTTTCGGAGAGTGTCAGAGAGTTTCAGAGAAATTCTGAGAGTGTCAGAGAGTGCCTGAGAGTTTCAGAGAGTGTCAGAAAGTTTCAGAGAGTGTCCGAGAGTTTCAGAGAGTTTCAGAGGGTGTCACAGAGTGTCAGAGAGTTTCAGAAATCTTCAGAGAGTGTCAGGGAGTGTCAGAGAGTGTCAGAGAGTTTCAGAGAGTTTCAGAGAGAGTCAGACAGTGTCTGAGAGTGTCAAAGAGTGCCAAAGAGTTTCAGAGAGTGTCAGAGAGTGTCAGAGGGTATCAGAGAGTGTCAGAGAGTTTCAGAGAATTTCTGAGAGTGTCAGAGAGTGCCTGAGAGTTTCTGAGAGTGTCACAGAGTGTCAGAGAGTGTCAGAGATTTTCAGAGAGTTTCAGAGATGTTCAGAGAGTGTCAGAGAGTGTCAGAAAGTTTCAGAGAGAGTCAGAGAGTGTCAGGGAGTTTCAGAGAGTTTCAGTGAGTGTCACAGAGTGTCAGAGCTTTTCAGAGAGATTCAGAGAGTGTCAGAGATTGTCAGAGAGTGTCAGACAGTTTCAGAGCGTTTCAGAGCGTGTCAGAGAGTTTCAGACAGTTTCAGAGAGTGTCAGAGAGTGTCAGAGAGTTTCAGAGAGTCTCAGATAGTGTCAGAGAGTGTCAGAGAGTGTCTGAGAGTGTCTGAGAGTTTCAGAGAGTGTCAGAGAGTGTCAGAGAGTTTCAGTGAGCTTCTGAGAGTTTCTGAGAGTGTCAGAGAGTTACAAAGAGTTTCAGAGAGTTTCAGAGAGTGTCAGAAAGTTTCAGAGAGTGTCCGAGAGTTTCAGAGAGTTTCAGAGGGTGTCACAGAGTGTCAGAGAGTTTCAGAAAGCTTCAGAGAGTGTCATGGAGTGTCAGAGAGTGTCAGAGAGTTTCAGAGAGTTTCAGAGAGAGTCAGACAGTGTCTGAGAGTGTCAAAGAGTGTCAAAGAGTTTCAGAGAGTGTCAGAGAGTGTCAGAGAGTTTCAGAGAATTTCTGAGAGTGTCAGAGAGTGCCTGAGAGTTTCTGACAGTTTCTGAGTGTGCCGGAGAGTGTCAGAGAGTGTCAGAGTGTTTCAGAGAGTGTCACAGAGTTTCAGAGAGTGTCAGAGATTTTCAGAGAGTTTCAGTGATCTTCAGAGAGTGTCAGTGAGTGCCACAGAGTGTCAGTGAGTGTCAGAGCGTTTCAGAGATTGTCAGACAGTGTCAGATAGTGTCAGTGATTGTCAGAGAGTATCAGAGAGTGTCTGCGAGATTCAGAGAGAGTCATCGAGTGTCAGAGAGTGTCAGAGAGTTTCAGAGATTGTCACAGAGTGTCAGAGAGTTTCAGAGAGTTTCAGAGAGTTTCAGAGATCTTCAGAGTGTTTCAGAGTGTTTCAGAGAGTGTCGGAATGTTTCAAGAGAGTGTCAGAGAGTGTCATAGACTTTTAGAGAATTTCAGAGAGTGTCACAGAATGTCAGAGAGTATCAGAGAGCTTCAGAGAGTGTCAGAGAGTGTCAGAGATAGTAGAGAGTTTCAGAGAGAGTCAGAAAGTGTCTGAGAGTGTCAGAGTGTTTCAGAGAGTGTCAGAGAGTTTCAGAGACATTCTGATAGTGTCAGAGAGTGCCTGAGAGTTTCTGACAGTTTCTGAGTGTGTCGGAGAGACTCAGAGAATGTCAGAGATTTTCAGAGAGTTTCACAGAGTGTCAGAGAGTTTCAGAGAGTTTCAGAGAGTGTCAGAGAGTGCCAGAGAGCTTCAGACAGTGTCAGGGAGTGTCAGAGAGTGTCAGAGAGTTTCAGATAGAGTCAGACAGTGTTTGAGATTGTCAAAGAGTGTCAAAGAGTTTCAGAGAGTGTCAGAGAGTGTCAGAGAGCTTCAGAGAGTTTCAGGGAGTGTCAGAGAGTGTCAGAGAGTTTCAGAGAGAGTCAGATAGTGTCTGAGAGTGTCAAAGAGTGTCAAAGTGTTTCAGAGGGTGTCAGAGAGTGTCAGAGAGTGTCAGAGAGTTTCAGAGAGTGTCAAAGAGTTTCAGAGAGGTTCTGAGAGTGTCAGAGAGTTTCTGAGAGTTTCTGAGTGTGTCGAAGTGTGTCTGCGGGAGTCAGAGAGTGTCTGAGAGTGTCACAGAGTGTCAGAGAGTGTCAGAGATTTTCAGAGAGTTTCAGAGATGTTCAGAGAGTGTCAGAGAGTGTCAGGGAGTTTCAGAGAGTTACAGAGTGTCACAGAGTGTCAGAGAGTTTCGGAGAGATTCAGAGAGTGTCAGAGAGTGTCAGAGAGTTTCAGAGATTGTCACAGAGTGTCAGAGCTTTTCAGAGAGATTCAGAGAGTGTCAGAGAGTGTCACAGAGTGTCATAGAGTTGCAGAGTGTGTCAGAGAGTGTCCGAGAGTTTCAGAAAGAGTCAGAGAGTGTCAGAGAGTTTCAGAAAGAGTCAGAGAGTGTCAGAGAGTGTCTGAGAGTGTCAGAGAGTGTCAGAGTCTTTCAGAGAGTGTCAGAGAGATTCAGAGAGTGTCAGAGAGTGTCACAGAGTGTCATAGAGTTGCAGAGTGTGTCAGAGAGTGTCCGAGAGTTTTAGAAAGAGTCAGAGAGTGTCGGAGAGTTTCAGAAAGAGTCAGAGAGTGTCAGAGAGTGTCTGAGAGTGTCAGAGAGTGTCAGAGTTTTTCAGAGCGTGTCACAGAGTTTCAGAGAGTGTCAGAGATTTTCAGAGAGTGCCAGAGATCTTCAGAGAGTGTCAGAGAGTGCCAGAAAGTTTCAGAGAGTGTCACAGAGTGTCGGAGAGTTTCAGGGAGATTCAGAGAGTGTCCGAGAGATTCAGAAAGCGTCAGATAGTGTCAGAGAGTTTCAGAAAGTGTCTGAGAGTGTCAGAGAGTGTCTGAGAGTGTCAGAGAGTGTCAGAGAGTTTCAGAGAGTGTCAGAGAGTGTCAGAGAGTTTCAGAGAATTTCAGAGAGTGTCAGAGAGTTTCAGAGAGTCTCAGATAGTGTCAGAGAGTGTCAGAGAGTGTCTGAGAGTGTCTGAGAGTTTCAGAGAGTGTCAGAGAGTTTCAGTGAGCTTCTGAGAGTTTCTGAGAATGTCAGAGAGTTACAAAGAGTTTCAGAGAGTTTCAGAGAGTGTCCGAAAGTTTCAGAGAGTGTCCGAGAGATTCAGAGAGTTTCAGAGGGTGTCACAGAGTGTCAGAGAGTTTCAGAAATCTTCAGAGAGTGTCAGGGAGTGTCAGAGAGTGTCAGAGAGTTTCAGAGAGTTTCAGAGAGAGTCAGACAGTGTCTGAGAGTGTCAAAGAGTGCCAAAGAGTTTCAGAGAGTGTCAGAGAGTGTCAGAGAGTGTCAGAGGGTTTCGGAGAGTGTCAGAGAGTTTCAGAGAAATTCTGAGAGTGTCAGAGAGTGCCTGAGAGTTTCAGAGAGTGTCTGAAAGTTTCAGAGAGTGTCCGAGAGTTTCAGAGAGTTTCAGAGGGTGTCACAGAGTGTCAGAGAGTTTCAGAAATCTTCAGAGAGTGTCAGGGAGTGTCAGAGAGTGTCAGAGAGTTTCAGAGAGAGTCAGACAGTGTCTGAGAGTGTCAAAGAGTGCCAAACAGTTTCAGAGAGTGTCAGAGAGTGTCAGAGAGTGTCAGAGGGTATCAGAGAGTGTCAGAGAGTTTCAGAGAATTTCTGAGAGTGTCAGAGAGTGCCTGAGAGTTTCTGAGAGTGTCACAGAGTGTCAGAGAGTGTCAGAGATTTTCAGAGAGTTTCAGAGATGTTCAGAGAGTGTCAGAGAGTGTCAGAGAGAGTCAGAGAGTGTCAGGGAGTTTCAGAGAGTTTCAGTGAGTGTCACAGAGTGTCAGATCTTTTCAGAGAGATTCAGAGAGTGTCAGAGAGTGTCACAGGGTGTCATAGAGTTGCAGAGTGTGTCAGAGAGTGTCCGAGAGTTTCAGAAAGAGTCAGAGAGTGTCACAGAGTTTCAGAAAGAGTCAGAGAGTGTCTGAGAGTGTCAGAGAGTGTCAGAGTTTTTCAGAGAGTGTCACAGAGTTTCAGAGAGTGTCAGAGATTTTCAGAGAGTGCCAGAGATCTTCAGAGAGTGTCAGAGAGTGCTAGAAAGTTTCAGAGAGTGTCACAGAGTGTCGGAGAGTTTCAGAGAGATTCAGAGAGTGTCCGAGAGATTCAGAAAGCGTCAGATAGTGTCAGAGAGTTTCAGAAAGTGTCACAGAGTGTCAGAGAGTTTCTGAGAGTGTCAGAGAGTGTCAGAGAGTTTCAGAGAGTGTCAGAGAGTTTCAGAGAATTTCAGAGAGTGTCAGAGAGTTTCAGAGAGTCTCAGATAGTGTCAGAGAGTGTCAGAGAGTGTCTGAGAGTGTCTGAGAGTTTCAGAGAGTGTCAGAGTGTGTCAGAGAGTTTCAGTGAGCTTCTGAGAGTTTCTGAGATTGTCAGAGAGTTACAAAGAGTTTCAGAGAGTTTCAGAGAGTGTCAGAAAGTTTCAGAGAGTGTCCGAGAGTTTCAGAGAGTTTCAGAGAGTTTCAGAGAGAGTCAGACAGTGTCTGAGAGTGTCAAAGAGTGTCAAAGAGTTTCAGAGAGTGTCAGAGAGTGTCAGAGAGTGTCAGAGGGTTTCAGAGAGTGTCAGAGAGTTTCAGAGAATTTCTGAGAGTGTCAGAGAGTGCCTGAGAGTTTCTGACAGTTTCTGAGTGTGCCGGAGAGTGTCAGAGAGTGTCAGAGTGTTTCAGAGAGTGTCACAGAGTTTCAGAGAGTGTCAGAGATTTTCAGAGAGTTTCAGAGATCTTCAGAGAGTGTCAGTGAGTGCCACAGAGTGTCAGTGAGTGTCAGAGCGTCTCAGAGATTGTCAGACAGTGTCAGATAGTGTCAGTGATTGTCAGAGAGTATCAGAGAGTGTCTGCGAGATTCAGAGAGAGTCATCGAGTGTCAGAGAGTGTCAGAGAGTTTCAGAGATTGTCACAGAGTGTCAGAGAGTTTCAGAGAGTTTCAGAGAGTTTCAGAGAGTTTCTGAGATTTTCTGAGATTGTCAGAGAGTTTCAGAGAGTTTCAGAGATCTTCAGAGTGTTTCAGAGTGTTTCAGAGAGTGTCGGAATGTTTCAAGAGAGTGTCAGAGAGTGTCATAGACTTATAGAGAATTTCAGAGAGTGTCACAGAATGTCAGAGAGTATCAGAGAGCTTCAGAGAGTGTCAGAGAGTGTCAGAGATAGTAGAGAGTTTCAGAGAGAGTCAGAAAGTGTCTGAGAGTGTCAGAGAGTTTCAGAGAGTGTCAGAGAGTTTCAGAGACATTCTGATAGTGTCAGAGAGTGCCTGAGAGTTTCTGACAGTTTCTGAGTGTGTCGGAGAGGCTCAGAGAATGTCAGAGATTTTCAGAGAGTGTCACAGAGTGTCAGAGAGTTTCAGAGAGTTTCAGAGAGTGTCAGAGAGTGTCAGAGAGCTTCAGACAGTGTCAGGGAGTGTCAGAGAGTGTCAGAGAGTTTCAGATAGAGTCAGACAGTGTCTGAGATTGTCAAAGAGTGTCAAAGAGTTTCAGAGAGTGTCAGAGAGTGTCAGAGAGCTTCAGAGAGTGTCAGGGAGTGTCAGAGAGTGTCAGAGAGTTTCAGAGAGAGTCATATAGTGTCTGAGAGTGTCAAAGAGTGTCAAAGTGTTTCAGAGGGTGTCAGAGAGTGTCAGAGAGTTTCAGAGTGTGTCAAAGAGTTTCAGAGAGGTTCTGAGAGTGTCGAAGTGTGTCTGCGGGAGTCAGAGAGTGTCAGAGAGTGTCACAGAGTGTCAGAGAGTGTCAGAGATTTTCAGAGAGTTTCAGAGATGTTCAGAGAGTGTCAGAGAGTGTCAGGGAGTTTCAGAGAGTTACAGAGTGTCACAGAGTGTCAGAGAGTTTCGGAGAGATTCAGAGAGTGTCGGAGAGTGTCAGGGAGTGTCACAGAGTGACACAGAGTTGCAGAGTGTGTCACAGAGTGTCCGAGAGTTTCCGAAAGTGTCAGATACTGTCAGAGAGTTTCAGAAAGTGTCAGAGAGTGTCTGAGAATATCAGAGAGTGTCAGAGTGTTTCAGAGAGTTTCACAGAGTTTCAGAGAGTGCCAGAGATTTTCAGAGAGTTTCAGAGATCTTCAGAGAGTGTCAGAGAGTGCGAGAAAGTTTCAGTGAGTGTGACAGAGTGTCGGAGAGTTTCAGAGAGATTCAGAGAGTGTCCGAGAGATTCAGAAAGTGTCAGATAGTGTCAGCGAGTTTCAGAGATCTTCAGAGAGTGTCTGAGAGTGTCTGAGAGTGCCAGAGATTGTCAGAGAGTTTCAGAGAGTGTCAGAGAGTGTCAGAGAGTTTCAGAGAGTTTTAGAGAGTGTCAGAGAGTGTCAGACAGTTTCAGAGAGTTTCAGAGAGCTTCAGAGAGTTTCAGAGAGTGTCAGAAAGTTTCAGAGAGTGTCACAGAGTTTCAGAGAGTGTCACAGAGTGTCAGAGTGATTCAGAGAGATTCAGAGATTGTCAGAGATTGTCAGAGAGTGTCAGACAGTTTCAGAGAGTTTCAGAGCGTGTCAGAGAGTTTCAGACAGTTTCAGAGAGTGTCAGAGAGTGTCAGAGAGTTTCAGAGAGTCTCAGATAGTGTCAGAGAGTGTCAGAGAGTGTCTGAGAGTGTCTGAGAGTTTCAGAGAGTGTCAGAGAGTGTCAGAGAGTTTCAGTGAGCTTCTGAGAGTTTCTGAGAGTGTCAGAGAGTTACAGACAGTTTCAGAGAGTGTCAGAGAGTTTCAGAGAGTCTCAGATAGTTTCAGAGAGTGTCAGATAGTGTCAGAGAGTTTCAGAAAGTGTCACAGAGTGTCAGAGAGTGTCTGAGAGTGTCAGAGAGTGTCAGAGAGTTTCAGAGATTGTCAGAGAGTTTCAGAGAATTTCAGAGAGTGTCAGAGTGTTTCAGAGAGTCTCAGATAGTGTCAGAGACTGTCAGAGAGTGTCTGAGAGTGTCTGAGAGTTTCAGAGAGTGTCAGAGAGTGTCAGAGAGTTTCAGTGAGCTTCTGAGAGTTTCTGAGAGTGTCAGAGAGTTACAAAGAGTTTCAGAGAGTTTCAGAGAGTGTCAGAAAGTTTCAGAGAGTGTCCGAGATTTTCAGAGAGTTTCAGAGGGTGTCACAGAGTGTCAGAGAGTTTCAGAAAGCTTCAGAGAGAGTCAGACAGTGTCTGAGAGTGTCAAAGAGTGTCAAAGAGTTTCAGAGAGTGTCAGAGAGTGTCAGAGGGTTTCAGAGAGTGTCAGAGAGTTTCAGAGAATTTCTGAGAGTGTCAGAGAGTGCCTGAGAGTTTCTGACAGTTTCTGAGTTTGCCGGAGAGTGTCAGAGTGTTTCAGAGAGTGTCACAGAGTTTCAGAGAGTGTCAGAGATTTTCAGAGAGTTTCAGAGATCTTCAGAGAGTGTCAGTGAGTGCCACAGAGTGTCAGTGAGTGTCAGAGAGTTTCAGAGAGTGTCAGAGATTTTCAGAGAGTTTCAGAGATCTTCAGAGAGTGTCAGAGAGTGCCAGAAAGTTTCAGAGAGTGTCACAGAGTGCCGGAGAGTGTCAGAGAGATTCAGAGAGTGTCCGAGAGATTCAGAAAGTGTCAGATAGTGTCAGAGAGTTTCAGAAAGTGTCAGAGAGTGTCTGAGAGTGTCAGAGATTGTCAGAGAGTTTCAGAGAGTGTCAGTGAGTTTCAGAGAGTTTCAGAGAGTGTCAGAGAGTGTCAGAGAGCTTCAGACAGTGTCAGGGAGTGTCAGAGAGTGTCAGAGAGTTTCAGATAGAGTCAGACAGTGTCTGAGATTGTCAAAGAGTGTCAAAGAGTTTCAGAGAGTGTCAGAGAGTTTCAGAGAGTGTCAGGGAGTGTCAGAGAGTGTCAGAGAGTTTCAGGGAGAGTCAGACAGTGTCACAGAGTGTCAAAGAGTGTCAAATAGTTTCAGAGAGTGTCAGAGAGTTTCAGAGAGTTTCTGAGAAAGTCAGAGAGTGCCAGAGAGTTTCTGAGAGTTTCTGAGTGTGTCAAAGTGTGTCTGCGGGAGTCAGAGAGTATCTGAGAGTGTCACAGAGTGTCAGAGAGTGTCAGAGATTTTCAGAAAGTGTCAGATAGTATCAGAGAGTTTCAGAGATTTTCAGAGAGTGTCTGAGAGTGTCTGAGAGTGCCAGAGATTGTCAGAGAGTTTCAGAGATTGTCAGAGAGTGTCAGAGAGTTTCAGAGAGTTTCAGAGAGTTTCAGAGAGTGTCAGAGAGTTTCAGAGACTTTCAGAGAGCTTCAGAGAGTTTCAGAGATCTTCAGAGAGTGTCTGGGAGTGTCTGAGAGTGCCAGAGATTGTCAGAGAGTTTCAGAGAGTGTCAGAGAGTGTCAGAGAGTTTCAGAGAGTCTCAGAGAGTGCCAGAGAGTCTCAGAGAGTTTCAGGGAGTTTCTGATTGTTTCTGAGAGAGTCAGAGAGTTTCAGAGAGTTTCAGAGAGCTTCAGAGAGTTTCAGAGAGTGTCAGAAAGTTTCAGAGATTGTCAGAGAGTTTCAGAGAGTGTCACAGAGTGTCAGAGTGATTCAGAGAGTTTTAGAGAGAGTCAGTGAGTGTCAGAGAGTGTCATAGAGTGTCACAGAGTTTCAGAGAGTGTCAGAGAGCGTCAGAGAGTGTCAGAGAGTTTCAGAGAGTGTCAGAGAGTTTCAGAGACTTTCTGAGAGTGTCAGAGAGTTCCAGAGTGTTTCTGAGAGTTTCTGAGTGTGTCGGAGTGTGTCTGAAAGAGTCAGAGAGTATCTGAGAGTGTCACAGAGTGTCAGAGAGTGTCAGAGATTTTCAGAGAGTTTCAGAGATGTTCAGAGAGTGTCAGAGATTGCCAGAAAGTTTCAGAGAGAGTCAGAGAGTGTCAGGGAGTTTCAGAGAGTTTCAGAGAGTGTCACAGAGTGTCAGAGCTTTTCAGAGAGATTCAGAGAGTGTCAGAGAGTGTCACAGAGTGTCATAGAGTTGCAGAGTGTGTCAGAGAGTGTCCGAGAGTTTCAGAAAGAGTCAGATAGTGTCGGAGAGTGTCTGAGAGTGTAAGAGAGTGTCAGAGTCTTTCAGAGAGTGTCACAGAGTTTCAGAGAGTGTCAGAGATTTTCAGAGAATGCCAGAGAGTGTCACAGAGTGTCATAGAGTTGCAGAAAGAGTCAGAGAGTGTCAGAGAGTGTCTGAGAGTGTCAGAGAGTGTCAGAGTTTTTCAGAGAGATTCAGAGAGTGTCAGAGAGTGTCACAGAGTGTCATAGAGTTGCAGAGTGTGTCAGAGAGGACGGAGAGTTTTAGAAAGAGTCAGAGAGTGTCAGAGAGTGTCTGAGAGTGTCAGAGAGTGTCAGAGTTTTTCAGAGCGTGTCACAGAGTTTCAGAGAGTGTCAGAGATTTTCAGAGAGTGCCAGAGATCTTCAGAGAGTGTCAGAGAGTGCCAGAAAGTATCAGAGAGTGTCACAGAGTGTCGGAGAGTTTCAGAGAGATTCAGAGAGTGTCCGAGAGATTCAGAAAGCGTCAGATAGTGTCAGAGAGTTTCAGAAAGTGTCAGAGAGTTTCAGAGATGTTCAGAGAGTGTCAGAGAGTGTCAGAAAGTTTCAGAGAGAGTCAGTGAGTGTCAGGGAGTTCCAGAGAGTTTCAGAGAGTGTCACAGAGTGTCAGAGCTTTTCAGAGAGATTCAGAGAGTGTCAGAGAGTGTCACAGGGTGTCATAGAGTTGCAGAGTGTGTCAGAGAGTGTCCGAGAGTTTCAGAAAGAGTCAGAGAGTGTCAGAGTTTTTCAGAGAGTTTCAGAGAGTGTCAGAGAGTGTCAGAGAGCTTCAGACAGTGTCAGGGAGTGTCAGAGAGTGTCAGAGAGTTTCAGATAGAGTCAGACAGTGTCTGAGATTGTCAAAGAGTGTCAAAGAGTTTCAGAGAGTGTCAGAGAGTGTCAGAGAGCTTCAGAGAGTGTCAGGGAGTGTCAGAGAGTGTCAGAGAGTTTCAGAGAGAGTCATATAGTGTCTGAGAGTGTCAAAGAGTGTCAAAGTGTTTCAGAGGGAGTCAGAGAGTGTCAGAGAGTTTCAGAGAGTGTCCGAGAGTTTCAGAAAGAGTCAGATAGTGTCAGAGAGTTTCAGAAAGAGTCAGAGAGTGTCAGAGAGTGTCTGAGAGTGTCAGAGAGTGTCAGAGTCTTTCAGAGAGTGTCAGAGAGTTTCAGAGAGTGTCAGAGATTTTCAGAGAGTGCCAGAGATCTTCAGAGAGTGTCAGAGAGTGCCAGAAATTTTCAGAGAGTGTCACAGAGTGTCGGAGAGTTTCAGAGAGATTCAGAGAGTGTCCGAGAGATTCAGAAAGTGTCAGATAGTGTCAGAGAGTTTCAGAAAGTGTCACAGAGTGTCAGAGAGTGTCTGAGAGTGTCAGAGAGTGTCAGAGAGTTTCAGAGAGTGTCAGAGAGTTTCAGAGAATTTCAGAGAGTGTCAGAGTGTTTCAGAGAGTCTCAGATAGTGTCAGAGACTGTCAGAGAGTGTCTGAGAGTGTCTGAGAGTTTCAGAGAGTGTCAGAGAGTGTCAGAGAGTTTCAGTGAGCTTCTGAGAGTTTCTGAGAGTGTCAGAGAGTTACAAAGAGTTTCAGAGAGTTTCAGAGAGTGTCAGAAAGTTTCAGAGAGTGTCCGAGATTTTCAGAGAGTTTCAGAGGGTGTCACAGAGTGTCAGAGAGTTTCAGAAAGCTTCAGAGAGAGTCAGACAGTGTCTGAGAGTGTCAAAGAGTGTCAAAGAGTTTCAGAGAGTGTCAGAGAGTGTCAGAGGGTTTCAGAGAGTGTCAGAGAGTTTCAGAGAATTTCTGAGAGTGTCAGAGAGTGCCTGAGAGTTTCTGACAGTTTCTGAGTTTGCCGGAGAGTGTCAGAGTGTTTCAGAGAGTGTCTCAGAGTTTCAGAGAGTGTCAGAGATTTTCAGAGAGTTTCAGAGATCTTCAGAGAGTGTCAGTGAGTGCCACAGAGTGTCAGTGAGTGTCAGAGTTTCAGAGAGTGTCAGAGATTTTCAGAGAGTTTCAGAGATCTTCAGAGAGTGTCAGAGAGTGCCAGAAAGTTTCAGAGAGTGTCACAGAGTGCCGGAGAGTGTCAGAGAGATTCAGAGAGTGTCCGAGAGATTCAGAAAGTGTCAGATAGTGTCAGAGAGTTTCAGAAAGTGTCAGAGAGTGTCTGAGAGTGTCAGAGATTGTCAGAGAGTTTCAGAGAGTGTCAGTGAGTTTCAGAGAGTTTCAGAGAGTGTCAGAGAGTGTCAGAGAGCTTCAGACAGTGTCAGGGAGTGTCAGAGAGTGTCAGAGAGTTTCAGATAGAGTCAGACAGTGTCTGAGATTGTCAAAGAGTGTCAAAGAGTTTCAGAGAGAGTCATATAGTGTCTGAGAGTGTCAAAGAGTGTCAAAGTGTTTCAGAGGGAGTCAGAGAGTGTCAGAGAGTTTCAGAGAGTGTCCGAGAGTTTCAGAAAGAGTCAGATAGTGTCAGAGAGTTTCAGAAAGAGTCAGAGAGTGTCAGAGAGTGTCTGAGAGTGTCAGAGAGTGTCAGAGTCTTTCAGAGAGTGTCAGAGAGTTTCAGAGAGTGTCAGAGATTTTCAGAGAGTGCCAGAGATCTTCAGAGAGTGTCAGAGAGTGCCAGAAATTTTCAGAGAGTGTCACAGAGTGTCGGAGAGTTTCAGAGAGATTCAGAGAGTGTCCGAGAGATTCAGAAAGTGTCAGATAGTGTCAGAGAGTTTCAGAAAGTGTCACAGAGTGTCAGAGAGTGTCTGAGAGTGTCAGAGAGTGTCAGAGAGTTTCAGAGAGTGTCAGAGAGTTTCAGAGAATTTCAGAGAGTGTCAGAGTGTTTCAGAGAGTCTCAGATAGTGTCAGAGACTGTCAGAGAGTGTCTGAGAGTTTCAGAGAGTGTCAGAGAGTGTCAGAGAGTTTCAGTGAGCTTCTGAGAGTTTCTGAGAGTGTCAGAGAGTTACAAAGAGTTTCAGAGAGTTTCAGAGAGTGTCAGAAAGTTTCAGAGAGTGTCCGAGATTTTCAGAGAGTTTCAGAGGGTGTCACAGAGTGTCAGAGAGTTTCAGAAAGCTTCAGAGAGAGTCAGACAGTGTCTGAGAGTGTCAAAGAGTGTCAAAGAGTTTCAGAGAGTGTCAGAGAGTGTCAGAGGGTTTCAGAGAGTGTCAGAGAGTTTCAGAGAATTTCTGAGAGTGTCAGAGAGTGCCTGAGAGTTTCTGACAGTTTCTGAGTTTGCCGGAGAGTGTCAGAGTGTTTCAGAGAGTGTCTCAGAGTTTCAGAGAGTGTCAGAGATTTTCAGAGAGTTTCAGAGATCTTCAGAGAGTGTCAGTGAGTGCCACAGAGTGTCAGTGAGTGTCAGAGTTTCAGAGAGTGTCAGAGATTTTCAGAGAGTTTCAGAGATCTTCAGAGAGTGTCAGAGAGTGCCAGAAAGTTTCAGAGAGTGTCACAGAGTGCCGGAGAGTGTCAGAGAGATTCAGAGAGTGTCCGAGAGATTCAGAAAGTGTCAGATAGTGTCAGAGAGTTTCAGAAAGTGTCAGAGAGTGTCTGAGAGTGTCAGAGATTGTCAGAGAGTTTCAGAGAGTGTCAGTGAGTTTCAGAGAGTTTCAGAGAGTGTCAGAGAGTGTCAGAGAGCTTCAGACAGTGTCAGGGAGTGTCAGAGAGTGTCAGAGAGTTTCAGATAGAGTCAGACAGTGTCTGAGATTGTCAAAGAGTGTCAAAGAGTTTCAGAGAGTGTCAGAGAGTGTCAGAGAGCTTCAGAGAGTGTCAGGGAGTGTCAGAGAGTGTCAGAGAGTTTCAGAGAGAGTCATATAGTGTCTGAGAGTGTCAAAGAGTGTCAAAGTGTTTCAGAGGGAGTCAGAGAGTGTCAGAGAGTTTCAGAGAGTGTCCGAGAGTTTCAGAAAGAGTCAGATAGTGTCAGAGAGTTTCAGAAAGAGTCAGAGAGTGTCAGAGAGTGTCTGAGAGTGTCAGAGAGTGTCAGAGTCTTTCAGAGAGTGTCAGAGAGTTTCAGAGAGTGTCAGAGATTTTCAGAGAGTGCCAGAGATCTTCAGAGAGTGTCAGAGAGTGCCAGAAATTTTCAGAGAGTGTCACAGAGTGTCGGAGAGTTTCAGAGAGATTCAGAGAGTGTCCGAGAGATTCAGAAAGTGTCAGATAGTGTCAGAGAGTTTCAGAAAGTGTCACAGAGTGTCAGAGAGTGTCTGAGAGTGTCAGAGAGTGTCAGAGAGTTTCAGAGAGTGTCAGAGAGTTTCAGAGAATTTCAGAGAGTGTCAGAGTGTTTCAGAGAGTCTCAGATAGTGTCAGAGACTGTCAGAGAGTGTCTGAGAGTGTCTGAGAGTTTCAGAGAGTGTCAGAGAGTGTCAGAGAGTTTCAGTGAGCTTCTGAGAGTTTCTGAGAGTGTCAGAGAGTTACAAAGAGTTTCAGAGAGTTTCAGAGAGTGTCAGAAAGTTTCAGAGAGTGTCCGAGATTTTCAGAGAGTTTCAGAGGGTGTCACAGAGTGTCAGAGAGTTTCAGAAAGCTTCAGAGAGAGTCAGACAGTGTCTGAGAGTGTCAAAGAGTGTCAAAGAGTTTCAGAGAGTGTCAGAGAGTGTCAGAGGGTTTCAGAGAGTGTCAGAGAGTTTCAGAGAATTTCTGAGAGTGTCAGAGAGTGCCTGAGAGTTTCTGACAGTTTCTGAGTTTGCCGGAGAGTGTCAGAGTGTTTCAGAGAGTGTCACAGAGTTTCAGAGAGTGTCAGAGATTTTCAGAGAGTTTCAGAGATCTTCAGAGAGTGTCAGTGAGTGCCACAGAGTGTCAGTGAGTGTCACAGAGTTTCAGAGAGTGTCAGAGATTTTCAGAGAGTTTCAGAGATCTTCAGAGAGTGTCAGAGAGTGCCAGAAAGTTTCAGAGAGTGTCACAGAGTGCCGGAGAGTGTCAGAGAGATTCAGAGAGTGTCCGAGAGATTCAGAAAGTGTCAGATAGTGTCAGAGAGTTTCAGAAAGTGTCAGAGAGTGTCTGAGAGTGTCAGAGATTGTCAGAGAGTTTCAGAGAGTGTCAGTGAGTTTCAGAGAGTTTCAGAGAGTGTCAGAGAGTGTCAGAGAGCTTCAGACAGTGTCAGGGAGTGTCAGAGAGTGTCAGAGAGTTTCAGATAGAGTCAGACAGTGTCTGAGATTGTCAAAGAGTGTCAAAGAGTTTCAGAGAGTGTCAGAGAGTTTCAGAGAGTGTCAGGGAGTGTCAGAGAGTGTCAGAGAGTTTCAGGGAGAGTCAGACAGTGTCACAGAGTGTCAAAGAGTGTCAAATAGTTTCAGAGAGTGTCAGAGAGTTTCAGAGAGTTTCTGAGAAAGTCAGAGAGTGCCAGAGAGTTTCTGAGAGTTTCTGAGTGTGTCAAAGTGTGTCTGCGGGAGTCAGAGAGTATCTGAGAGTGTCACAGAGTGTCAGAGAGTGTCAGAGATTTTCAGAGAGTTTCAGAGATTTTCAGAGAGTTTCAGAGATCTTCAGAGAGTGTCAGAGAGTGCCAGAAAGTTTCAGAGAGTGTCACAGAGATTTCGAGAGTTTCAGAGAGATTCAGAGAGTGTCCGAGAGATTCAGAAATTGTCAGATAGTGTCAGAGAGTTTCAGAAAGTGTCTGAGAGTGTCAGAGAGTGTCTGAGAGTGTCAGAGATTGTCAGAGAGGTTCAGAGAGTGTCAGAGAGTTTCAGAGAGTTTCAGAGAGTGTCAGAGAGTGTCAGAGAGCTTCAGACAGTGTCAGGGAGTGTCAGAGAGTGTCAGAGAGTTTCAGATAGAGTCAGACAGTGTCTGAGATTGTCAAAGAGTGTCAAAGAGTTTCAGAGAGTGTCAGAGAGTGTCAGAGAGTTTCTGAGAGTGTCAGGGTGTGTCAGAGAGTGTCAGAGAGTTTCAGAAAGAGTCAGACAGTGTCTGAGAGTGTCAAAGAGTGTCAAAGAGTTTCAGAGAGTGTCAGAGCGTGTCAGATGTTGTCAGAGAGTTTCAGAGAGTGTCAAAGAGTTTCAGAGAGTTTCTGAGAGTGTCAGAGAGTGCCAGAGAGTTTCTGAGAGTTTCTGAGTGTGTCGAAGTGTGTCTGCGGGAGTCAGAGAGTATCTGAGAGTGTCACAGAGTGTCAGAGAGTGTCTGAGAATGTCAGAGAGTGTCAGAGTGTTTCAGAGAGTTTCACAGAGTTTCAGAGAGTGTCAGTGATTTTCAGAGAGTTTCAGAGATCTTCAGAGAGTGTCAGAGAGTGCGAGACAGTTTCAGAGAGTGTCACAGAGTGTCGGAGAGTTTCAGAGAGATTCAGAGAGTGTCCGAGAGATTCAGAAAGTGTCAGATAGTATCAGAGAGTTTCAGAGATCTTCAGAGAGTGTCTGAGAGTGTCTGAGAGTGCCAGAGATTGTCAGAGAGTTTCAGAGATTGTCAGAGAGTGTCAGAGAGTTTCAGAGAGTTTCAGAGAGTGTCAGAGAGTTTCAGAGACTTTCAGAGAGCTTCAGAGAGTTTCAGAGATCTTCAGAGAGTGTCTGGGAGTGTCTGAGAGTGCCAGAGATTGTCAGAGAGTTTCAGAGAGTGTCAGAGAGTGTCAGAGAGTTTCAGAGAGTCTCAGAGAGTGCCAGAGAGTCTCAGAGAGTTTCAGGGAGTTTCTGATTGTTTCTGAGAGAGTCAGAGAGTTTCAGAGAGTTTCAGAGAGCTTCAGAGAGTTTCAGAGAGTGTCAGAAAGTTTCAGAGATTGTCAGAGAGTTTCAGAGAGTGTCACAGAGTGTCAGAGTGATTCAGAGAGTTTTAGAGAGAGTCAGTGAGTGTCAGAGAGTGTCATAGAGTGTCACAGAGTTTCAGAGAGTGTCAGAGAGCGTCAGAGAGTGTCAGAGAGTTTCAGAGAGTGTCAGAGAGTTTCAGAGACTTTCTGAGAGTGTCAGAGAGTTCCAGAGTGTTTCTGAGAGTTTCTGAGTGTGTCGGAGTGTGTCTGAAAGAGTCAGAGAGTATCTGAGAGTGTCACAGAGTGTCAGAGAGTGTCAGAGATTTTCAGAGAGTTTCAGAGATGTTCAGAGAGTGTCAGAGATTGCCAGAAAGTTTCAGAGAGAGTCAGAGAGTGTCAGGGAGTTTCAGAGAGTTTCAGAGAGTGTCACAGAGTGTCAGAGCTTTTCAGAGAGATTCAGAGAGTGTCAGAGAGTGTCACAGAGTGTCATAGAGTTGCAGAGTGTGTCAGAGAGTGTCCGAGAGTTTCAGAAAGAGTCAGAGAGTGTCAGAGAGTTTCAGAAAGAGTCAGAGAGTGTCAGAGAGTGTCTGAGAGTGTCAGAGAGTGTCAGAGTTTTTCAGAGAGATTCAGAGAGTGTCAGAGAGTGTCACAGAGTGTCATAGAGTTGCAGAGTGTGTCAGAGAGTGTCGGAGAGTTTTAGAAAGAGTCAGAGAGTGTCAGAGAGTGTCTGAGAGTGTCAGAGAGTGTCAGAGTTTTTCAGAGCGTGTCACAGAGTTTCAGAGAGTGTCAGAGATTTTCAGAGAGTGCCAGAGATCTTCAGAGAGTGTCAGAGAGTGCCAGAAAGTATCAGAGAGTGTCACAGAGTGTCGGAGAGTTTCAGAGAGATTCAGAGAGTGTCCGAGAGATTCAGAAAGCGTCAGATAATGTCAGAGAGTTTCAGAAAGTGTCAGAGAGTGTCAGAGAGTGTCTGAGAGTGTCAGAGAGTGTCAGAGAGTTTCAGAGAGTGCCAGAGAGTGTCAGAGAGTTTCAGAGAATTTCAGAGAGTGTCAGAGAGTTTCAGAGAGTCTCAGATAGTGTCAGAGAGTGTCAGAGAGTGTCTGAGAGTGTCTGAGAGTTTCAGAGAGTTTCAGAGAGTGTCACAGAGTGTCAGAGCTTTTCAGAGAGATTCAGAGAGTGTCAGAGAGTGTCACAGAGTGTCATAGAGTTGCAGAGTGTGTCAGAGAGTGTCCGAGAGTTTCAGAAAGAGTCAGATAGTGTCGGAGAGTGTCTGAGAGTGTAAGAGAGTGTCAGAGTCTTTCAGAGAGTGTCACAGAGTTTCAGAGAGTGCCAGAGATCTTCAGAGAGTGTCAGAGAGTGCCAGAAAGTTTCAGAGAGTGTCACAGAGTGTCGGAGAGTTTCAGAGAGATTCAGAGAGTTTCCGAGAGATTCAGAATGTGTCAGATAGAGTCAGAGAGTTTCAGAAAGTGTCACAGAGTGTCAGAGAGTGTCTGAGAGTGTCAGAGAGTGTCAGAGAGTTTCAGAGAGTGTCAGAGAGTTTCAGAGAATTTCGGAGAGTGTCAGAGAGTTTCAGAGAGGCTCAGATAGTGTCAGAGAGTGTCAGAGAGTGTCTGAGAGTGTCTGACAGTTTCAGAGAGTGTCAGAGAGTTTCAGTGAGCTTCTGAGAGTTTCTGAGAGTGTCAGAGAATTACAAAGAGTTTCAGAGAGTTTCAGAGAGTGTCAGAAAGTTTCAGAGAGTGTCCGAGAGTTTCAGAGAGTTTCAGAGGGTGTCACAGAGTGTCAGAGAGTTTCAGAAATCTTCAGAGAGTGTCTGAGAGTGTCAAAGAGTGCCAAAGAGTGTCAGAGAGTGTCAGAGAGTGTCAGAGGGTTTCAGAGAGAGTCAGAGAGTTTCAGAGAATTTCTGAGAGTGTCAGAGAGTGCCTGAGAGTTTCTGAGAGTGTCACAGAGTGTCAGAGAGTGTCAGAGATTTTCAGAGAGTTTCAGAGATGTTCAGAGAGTGTCAGAGAGTGTCAGAAAGTTTCAGAGAGAGTCAGTGAGTGTCAGGGAGTTCCAGAGAGTTTCAGAGAGTGTCACAGAGTGTCAGAGCTTTTCAGAGAGATTCAGAGAGTGTCAGAGAGTGTCACAGGGTGTCATAGAGTTGCAGAGTGTGTCAGAGAGTGTCCGAGAGTTTCAGAAAGAGTCAGAGAGTGTCAGAGTTTTTCAGAGAGTTTCAGAGAGTGTCAGAGAGTGTCAGAGAGCTTCAGACAGTGTCAGGGAGTGTCAGAGAGTGTCAGAGAGTTTCAGATAGAGTCAGACAGTGTCTGAGATTGTCAAAGAGTGTCAAAGAGTTTCAGAGAGTGTCAGAGAGTTTCAGAGAGTGTCAGGGAGTGTCAGAGAGTGTCAGAGAGTTTCAGAAAGAGTCAGACAGTGTCTGAGAGTGTCAAAGAGTGTCAAAGAGTTTCAGAGAGTGTCAGAGAGTGTCAGAGGGTGTCAGAGAGTTTCAGAGAGTGTCAAAGAGTTTCAGAGAGTTTCTGAGAGTGTCGTGGAGTGCCAGAGAGTTTCTGAGAGTTTCTGAGTGTGTCGAAGTGTGTCTGCGGGAGTCAGAGAGTATCTGAGAGTGTCACAGAGTTTCAGAGAGTGTCTGAGAATGTCAGAGAGAGTCAGAGTGTTTCAGAGAGTTTTACAGAGTTTCAGAGAGTGTCAGAGATTTTCAGAGAGTTTCAGAGATCTTCAGAGATTGTCAGAGAGTGCGAGAAAGTTTCAGAGAGTGTCACAGAGTGTCGGAGAGTTTCAGAGAGATTCAGAGAGTGTCCGAGAGATTCAGAAAGTGTCAGATAGTATCAGAGAGTTTCAGAGATCTTCAGAGAGTGTCTGAGAGTGTCTGAGAGTGCCAGAGATTGTCAGAGAGTTTCAGAGATTGTCAGAGAGTGTCAGAGAGTTTCAGAGATTTTCAGAGAGTTTCAGAGAGTGTCAGAGAGTTTCAGAGAGCTTCAGAGAGTTTC
This sequence comes from Heterodontus francisci, assembly GCF_036365525.1. Classification (NCBI taxonomy): domain Eukaryota; kingdom Metazoa; phylum Chordata; class Chondrichthyes; order Heterodontiformes; family Heterodontidae; genus Heterodontus; species Heterodontus francisci. The sequence continues at coordinate 41,787,698 of NC_090410.1, forward strand.
AGAGATCTTCAGAGAGTGTCTGAGAGTGCCAGAGATTGTCAGAGAGTTTCAGAGAGTGTCAGAGAGTGTCAGAGAGTTTCAGAGAGTTTCAGAGTGTGTCAGAGAGTTTCAGAGAGTCTCAGAGAGTGCCAGAGAGTCTCAGAGAGTTTCAGGGAGTTTCTGATTGTTTCTGAGAGAGTCAGAGAGTTTCAGAGAGTTTCAGAGAGCTTCAGAGAGTTTCAGAGAGTGTCAGAAAGTTTCAGAGATTGTCAGAGAGTTTCAAAGAGTGTCACAGAGTGTCAGTGTGATTCAGAGAGTTTCAGAGAGAGTCAGTGAGTGTCAGAGAGTGTCATAGAGTGTCACAGAGTTTCAGAGAGTGTCAGAGAGCGTCAGAGAGTGTCAGAGAGTTTCAGAGAGTGTCAGAGAGTTTCAGAGACTTTCTGAGAGTGACAGAGAGTTCCAGAGAGTTTCTGAGAGCTTCTGAGTGTGTCGGAGTGTGTCTGAGAGAGTCAGAGAGTATCTGAGAGTGTCACAGAGCGTCAGAGAGTGTCAGAGATTTTCAGAGAGTTTCAGAGATGTTCAGAGATTGTCAGAGAGTGTCAGAAAGTTTCAGAGAGAGTCAGAGAGTGTCAGGGAGTTTCAGAGAGTTTCCGAGAGTGTCACAGAGTGTCAGAGCTTTTCAGAGAGATTCAGAGAGTGTCAGAGAGTGTCACAGAGTGTCATAGAGTTGCAGAGTGTGTCAGAGAGTGTCCGAGAGTTTCAGAAAGAGTCAGAGAGTGTCAGAGAGTTTCAGAAAGAGTCAGAGAGTGTCAGAGAGTGTCTGAGAGTGTCAGAGAGTGTCAGAGTTTTTCAGAGAGATTCAGAGAGTGTCAGAGAGTGTCACAGAGTGTCATAGAGTTGCAGAGTGTGTCAGAGAGTGTCCGAGAGTTTTAGAAAGAGTCAGATAGTGTCGGAGAGTTTCAGAAAGAGTCAGAGAGTGTCAGAGTTTTTCAGAGCGTGTCACAGAGTTTCAGAGAGTGTCAGAGATTTTCAGAGAGTGCCAGAGATCTTCAGAGAGTGTCAGAGAGTGCCAGAAAGTTTCAGAGAGTGTCACAGAGTGTCGGAGAGTTTCAGAGAGATTCAGAGAGTGTCCGAGAGATTCAGAAAGTGTCAGATAGTGTCAGAGAGTTTCAGAAAGTGTCTGAGAGTGTCAGAGAGTGTCTGAGAGTGTCAGAGAGTGTCAGAGAGTTTCAGAGAGTGTCAGAGAGTGTCAGAGAGTTTCAGAGAATTTCAGAGAGTGTCAGAGAGTTTCAGAGAGTCTCAGATAGTGTCAGAGAGTGTCAGAGAGTGTCTGAGAGTGTCTGAGAGTTTCAGAGAGTGTCAGAGAGTGTCAGAGAGTTTCAGTGAGCTTCTGAGAGTTTCTGAGAATGTCAGAGAGTTACAAAGAGTTTCAGAGAGTTTCAGAGAGTGTCAGAAAGTTTCAGAGAGTGTCCGAGAGATTCAGAGAGTTTCAGAGGGTGTCACAGAGTGTCAGAGAGTTTCAGAAATCTTCAGAGAGTGTCAGGGAGTGTCAGAGAGTGTCAGAGAGTTTCAGAGAGTTTCAGAGAGAGTCAGACAGTGTCTGAGAGTGTCAAAGAGTGCCAAAGAGTTTCAGAGAGTGTCAGAGAGTGTCAGAGAGTGTCAGAGGGTTTCGGAGAGTGTCAGAGAGTTTCAGAGAAATTCTGAGAGTGTCAGAGAGTGCCTGAGAGTTTCAGAGAGTGTCAGAAAGTTTCAGAGAGTGTCCGAGAGTTTCAGAGAGTTTCAGAGGGTGTCACAGAGTGTCAGAGAGTTTCAGAAATCTTCAGAGAGTGTCAGGGAGTGTCAGAGAGTTTCAGAGAGCTTCAGAGAGTTTCAGAGATCTTCAGAGAGTGTCTGAGAGTGTCTGAGAGTGCCAGAGATTGTCAGAGAGTTTCAGAGAGTGTCAGAGAGTGTCAGAGAGTTTCAGAGAGTTTCAGAGTGTGTCAGAGAGTTTCAGAGAGTCTCAGAGAGTGCCAGAGAGTCTCAGAGAGTTTCAGGGAGTTTCTGATTGTTTCTGAGAGAGTCAGAGAGTTTCAGAGAGTTTCAGAGAGCTTCAGAGAGTTTCAGAGAGTGTCAGAAAGTTTCAGAGATTGTCAGAGAGTTTCAAAGAGTGTCACAGAGTGTCAGTGTGATTCAGAGAGTTTCAGAGAGAGTCAGTGAGTGTCAGAGAATGTCATAGAGTGTCACAGAGTTTCAGAGAGTGTCAGAGAGCGTCAGAGAGTGTCAGAGAGTTTCAGAGAGTGTCAGAGAGTTTCAGAGACTTTCTGAGAGTGTCAGAGAGTTCCAGAGAGTTTCTGAGATCTTCTGAGTGTGTCGGAGTGTGTCTGAGAGAGTCAGAGAGTATCTGTGAGTGTCACAGAGTGTCAGAGAGTGTCAGAGATTTTCAGAGAGTTTCAGAGATGTTCAGAGATTGTCAGAGAGTGTCAGAAAGTTTCAGAGAGAGTCAGAGAGTGTCAGGGAGTTTCAGAGAGTTTCCGAGAGTGTCACAGAGTGTCAGAGCTTTTCAGAGAGATTCAGAGAGTGTTAGAGAGTGTCACAGAGTGTCATAGAGTTGCAGAGTGTGTCAGAGAGTGTCCGAGAGTTTCAGAAAGAGTCAGAGAGTGGCAGAGAGTTTCAGAAAGAGTCAGAGAGTGTCAGAGAGTGTCTGAGAGTGTCAGAGAGTGTCAGAGTTCTTCAGAGAGATTCAGAGAGTGTCAGAGAGCGTCACAGAGTGTCATAGAGTTGCAGAGTGTGTCAGAGAGTGTCCGAGAGTTTTAGAAAGAGTCAGAGAGTGTCGGAGAGTTTCAGAAAGAGTCAGAGAGTGTCAGAGAGTGTCTGAGAGTGTCAGAGAGTGTCAGAGTTTTTCAGAGCGTGTCACAGAGTTTCAGAGAGTGTCAGAGATTTTCAGAGAGTGCCAGAGATCTTCAGAGAGTGTCAGAGAGTGCCAGAAAGTTTCAGAGAGTGTCACAGAGTGTCGGAGAGTTTCAGAGAGATTCAGAGAGTGTCAGAGAGATTCAGAAAGCGTCAGATAGTGTCAGAGAGTTTCAGAAAGTGTCTGAGAGTGTCAGAGAGTGTCTGAGAGTGTCAGAGAGGGTCAGAGAGTTTCAGAGAGTGTCAGAGAGTGTCAGAGAGTTTCAGAGAATTTCAGAGAGTGTCAGAGAGTTTCAGAGAGTCTCAGATAGTGTCAGAGAGTGTCAGAGAGTGTCTGAGAGTGTCTGAGAGTTTCAGAGAGTGTCAGAGAGTGTCAGAGAGTTTCAGTGAGCTTCTGAGAGTTTCTGAGAATGTCAGAGAGTTACAAAGAGTTTCAGAGAGTTTCAGAGAGTGTCAGAAAGTTTCAGAGAGTGTCCGAGAGATTCAGAGAGTTTCAGAGGGTGTCACAGAGTGTCAGAGAGTTTCAGAAATCTTCAGAGAGTGTCAGGGAGTGTCAGAGAGTGTCAGAGAGTTTCAGAGAGTTTCAGAGAGAGTCAGACAGTGTCTGAGAGTGTCAAAGAGTGCCAAACAGTTTCAGAGAGTGTCAGAGAGTGTCAGAGAGTGTCAGAGGGTTTCGGAGAGTGTCAGAGAGTTTCAGAGAAATTCTGAGAGTGTCAGAGAGTGCCTGAGAGATTCAGAGTGTCAGAAAGTTTCAGAGAGTGTCCGAGAGTTTCAGAGAGTTTCAGAGGGTGTCACAGAGTGTCAGAGAGTTTCAGAAATCTTCAGAGAGTGTCAGGGAGTGCCAGAGAGTTTCAGAGAGCTTCAGAGAGTTTCAGAGATCTTCAGAGAGTGTCTGAGAGTGTCTGAGAGTGCCAGAGATTGTCAGAGAGTTTCAGAGAGTGTCAGAGAGTTTCAGAGAGTTTCAGAGAGTTTCAGAGTGTGTCAGAGAGTTTCAGAGAGTCTCAGAGAGTGCCAGAGAGTCTCAGAGAGTTTCAGGGAGTTTCTGATTGTTTCTGAGAGAGTCAGAGAGTTTCAGAGAGTTTCAGAGAGCTTCAGAGAGTTTCAGAGAGTGTCAGAAAGTTTCAGAGATTGTCAGAGAGTTTCAAAGAGTGTCACAGAGTGTCAGTGTGATTCAGAGAGTTTCAGAGAGAGTCAGTGAGTGTCAGAGAGTGTCATAGAGTGTCACAGAGTTTCAGAGAGTGTCAGAGAGCGTCAGAGAGTGTCAGAGAGTTTCAGAGAGTGTCAGAGAGTTTCAGAGACTTTCTGAGAGTGTCAGAGAGTTCCAGAGAGTTTCTGAGAGCTTCTGAGTGTGTCGGAGTGTGTCTGAGAGAGTCAGAGAGTATCTGAGAGTGTCACAGAGTGTCAGAGAGTGTCAGAGATTTTCAGAGAGTTTCAGAGATGTTCAGAGATTGTCAGAGAGTGTCAGAAAGTTTCAGAGAGAGTCAGAGAGTGTCAGGGAGTTTCAGAGAGTTTCCGAGAGTGTCACAGAGTGTCAGAGCTTTTCAGAGAGATTCAGAGAGTGTCAGAGAGTGTCACAGAGTGTCATAGAGTTGCAGAGTGTGTCAGAGAGTGTCCGAGAGTTTCAGAAAGAGTCAGAGAGTGTCAGAGAGTTTCAGAAAGAGTCAGAGAGTGTCAGAGAGTGTCTGAGAGTGTCAGAGAGTGTCAGAGTTTTTCAGAGAGATTCAGAGAGTGTCAGAGAGTGTCACAGAGTGTCATAGAGTTGCAGAGTGTGTCAGAGAGTGTCCGAGAGTTTTAGAAAGAGTCAGATAGTGTCGGAGAGTTTCAGAAAGAGTCAGAGAGTGTCAGAGAGTGTCTGAGAGTGTCAGAGAGTGTCAGAGTTTTTCAGAGCGTGTCACAGAGTTTCAGAGAGTGTCAGAGATTTTCAGAGAGTGCCAGAGATCTTCAGAGAGTGTCAGAGAGTGCCAGAAAGTTTCAGAGAGTGTCACAGAGTGTCGGAGAGTTTCAGAGAGATTCAGAGAGTGTCCGAGAGATTCAGAAAGCGTCAGATAGTGTCAGAGAGTTTCAGAAAGTGTCTGAGAATGTCAGAGAGTGTCTGAGAGTGTCAGAGAGTGTCAGAGAGTTTCAGAGAGTGTCAGAGAGTGTCAGAGAGTTTCAGAGAATTTCAGAGAGTGTCAGAGAGTTTCAGAGAGTCTCAGATAGTGTCAGAGAGTGTCTGAGAGTGTCTGAGAGTTTCAGAGAGTGTCAGAGAGTTTCAGTGAGCTTCTGAGAGTTTCTGAGAATGTCAGAGAGTTACAAAGAGTTTCAGAGAGTTTCAGAGAGTTTCAGAGAGAGTCAGACAGTGTCTGAGAGTGTCAAGGAGTGCCAAAGAGTTTCAGAGAGTGTCAGAGAGTGTCAGAGAGTGTCAGAGGGTTTCGGAGAGTGTCAGAGAGTTTCAGAGAAATTCTGAGAGTGTCAGAGAGTGCCTGAGAGTTTCAGAGAGTGTCAGAAAGTTTCAGAGAGTGTCCGAGAGTTTCAGAGAGTTTCAGAGGGTGTCACAGAGTGTCAGAGAGTTTCAGAAATCTTCAGAGAGTGTCAGGGAGTGTCAGAGAGTGTCAGAGAGTTTCAGAGAGTTTCAGAGAGAGTCAGACAGTGTCTGAGAGTGTCAAAGAGTGCCAAAGAGTTTCAGAGAGTGTCAGAGAGTGTCAGAGGGTATCAGAGAGTGTCAGAGAGTTTCAGAGAATTTCTGAGAGTGTCAGAGAGTGCCTGAGAGTTTCTGAGAGTGTCACAGAGTGTCAGAGAGTGTCAGAGATTTTCAGAGAGTTTCAGAGATGTTCAGAGAGTGTCAGAGAGTGTCAGAAAGTTTCAGAGAGAGTCAGAGAGTGTCAGGGAGTTTCAGAGAGTTTCAGTGAGTGTCACAGAGTGTCAGAGATTTTCAGAGAGATTCAGAGAGTGTCAGAGATTGTCAGAGAGTGTCAGACAGTTTCAGAGCGTTTCAGAGCGTGTCAGAGAGTTTCAGACAGTTTCAGAGAGTGTCAGAGAGTGTCAGAGAGTTTCAGAGAGTCTCAGATAGTGTCAGAGAGTGTCAGAGAGTGTCTAAGAGTGTCTGAGAGTTTCAGAGAGTGTCAGAGAGTGTCAGAGAGTTTCAGTGAGCTTCTGAGAGTTTCTGAGAGTGTCAGAGAGTTACAAAGAGTTTCAGAGAGTTTCAGAGAGTGTCAGAAAGTTTCAGAGAGTGTCCGAGAGTTTCAGAGAGTTTCAGAGGGTGTCACAGAGTGTCAGAGAGTTTCAGAAAGCTTCAGAGAGTGTCAGGGAGTGTCAGAGAGTGTCAGAGAGTTTCAGAGAGTTTCAGAGAGAGTCAGACAGTGTCTGAGAGTGTCAAAGAGTGTCAAAGAGTTTCAGAGAGTGTCAGAGAGTGTCAGAGAGTTTCAGAGAATTTCTGAGAGTCTCAGAGAGTGCCTGAGAGTTTCTGACAGTTTCTGAGTGTGCCGGAGAGTGTCAGAGAGTGTCAGAGTGTTTCAGAGAGTGTCACAGAGTTTCAGAGAGTGTCAGAGATTTTCAGAGAGTTTCAGTGATCTTCAGAGAGTGTCAGTGAGTGCCACAGAGTGTCAGTGAGTGTCAGAGCGTTTCAGAGATTGTCAGACAGTGTCAGATAGTGTCAGTGATTGTCAGAGAGTATCAGAGAGTGTCTGCGAGATTCAGAGAGAGTCATCGAGTGTCAGAGAGTGTCAGAGAGTTTCAGAGATTGTCACAGAGTGTCAGAGAGTTTCAGAGAGTTTCAGAGAGTTTCAGAGATCTTCAGAGTGTTTCAGAGTGTTTCAGAGAGTGTCGGAATGTTTCAAGAGAGTGTCAGAGAGTGTCATAGACTTTTAGAGAATTTCAGAGAGTGTCACAGAATGTCAGAGAGTATCAGAGAGCTTCAGAGAGTGTCAGAGAGTGTCAGAGATAGTAGAGAGTTTCAGAGAGAGTCAGAAAGTGTCTGAGAGTGTCAGAGTGTTTCAGAGAGTGTCAGAGAGTTTCAGAGACATTCTGATAGTGTCAGAGAGTGCCTGAGAGTTTCTGACAGTTTCTGAGTGTGTCGGAGAGACTCAGAGAATATCAGAGATTTTCAGAGAGTTTCACAGAGTGTCAGAGAGTTTCAGAGAGTTTCAGAGAGTGTCAGAGAGTGTCAGAGAGCTTCAGACAGTGTCAGGGAGTGTCAGAGAGTGTCAGAGAGTTTCAGATAGAGTCAGACAGTGTTTGAGATTGTCAAAGAGTGTCAAAGAGTTTCAGAGAGTGTCAGAGAGTGTCAGAGAGCTTCAGAGAGTTTCAGGGAGTGTCAGAGAGTGTCAGAGAGTTTCAGAGAGAGTCAGATAGTGTCTGAGAGTGTCAAAGAGTGTCAAAGTGTTTCAGAGGGTGTCAGAGAGTGTCAGAGAGTGTCAGAGAGTTTCAGAGAGTGTCAAAGAGTTTCAGAGAGGTTCTGAGAGTGTCAGAGAGTTTCTGAGAGTTTCTGAGTGTGTCGAAGTGTGTCTGCGGGAGTCAGAGAGAGTCTGAGAGTGTCACAGAGTGTCAGAGAGTGTCAGAGATTTTCAGAGAGTTTCAGAGATGTTCAGAGAGTGTCAGAGAGTGTCAGGGAGTTTCAGAGAGTTACAGAGTGTCACAGAGTGTCAGAGAGTTTCGGAGAGATTCAGAGAGTGTCAGAGAGTGTCAGAGAGTTTCAGAGATTGTCACAGAGTGTCAGAGCTTTTCAGAGAGATTCAGAGAGTGTCAGAGAGTGTCACAGAGTGTCATAGAGTTGCAGAGTGTGTCAGAGAGTGTCCGAGAGTTTCAGAAAGAGTCAGAGAGTGTCAGAGAGTTTCAGAAAGAGTCAGAGAGTGTCAGAGAGTGTCTGAGAGTGTCAGAGAGTGTCAGAGTCTTTCAGAGAGTGTCAGAGAGATTCAGAGAGTGTCAGAGAGTGTCACAGAGTGTCATAGAGTTGCAGAGTGTGTCAGAGAGTGTCCGAGAGTTTTAGAAAGAGTCAGAGAGTGTCGGAGAGTTTCAGAAAGAGTCAGAGAGTGTCAGAGAGTGTCTGAGAGTGTCAGAGAGTGTCAGAGTTTTTCAGAGCGTGTCACAGAGTTTCAGAGAGTGTCAGAGATTTTCAGAGAGTGCCAGAGATATTCAGAGAGTGTCAGAGAGTGCCAGAAAGTTTCAGAGAGTGTCACAGAGTGTCGGAGAGTTTCAGAGAGATTCAGAGAGTGTCCGAGAGATTCAGAAAGCGTCAGATAGTGTCAGAGAGTTTCAGAAAGTGTCTGAGAGTGTCAGAGAGTGTCTGAGAGTGTCAGAGAGTGTCAGAGAGTTTCAGAGAGTGTCAGAGAGTGTCAGAGAGTTTCAGAGAATTTCAGAGAGTGTCAGAGAGTTTCAGAGAGTCTCAGATAGTGTCAGAGAGTGTCAGAGAGTATCTGAGAGTGTCTGAGAGTTTCAGAGAGTGTCAGAGAGTTTCAGTGAGCTTCTGAGAGTTTCTGAGAATGTCAGAGAGTTACAAAGAGTTTCAGAGAGTTTCAGAGAGTGTCCGAAAGTTTCAGAGAGTGTCACAGAGTGTCAGAGAGTTTCAGAAATCTTCAGAGAGTGTCAGGGAGTGTCAGAGAGTGTCAGAGAGTTTCAGAGAGAGTCAGACAGTGTCTGAGAGTGTCAAAGAGTGCCAAACAGTTTCAGAGAGTGTCAGAGAGTGTCAGAGAGTGTCAGAGGGTGTCACAGAGTGTCAGAGAGTTTCAGAAATCTTCAGAGAGTGTCAGGGAGTGTCAGAGAGTGTCAGAGAGTTTCAGAGAGTTTCAGAGAGAGTCAGACAGTGTCTGAGAGTGTCAAAGAGTGCCAAAGAGTTTCAGAGAGTGTCAGAGAGTGTCAGAGAGTGTCAGAGGGTTTCGGAGAGTGTCAGAGAGTTTCAGAGAAATTCTGAGAGTGTCAGAGAGTGCCTGAGAGTTTCAGAGAGTTTCAGAAAGTTTCAGAGAGTGTCCGAGAGTTTCAGAGAGTTTCAGAGGGTGTCACAGAGTGTCAGAGAGTTTCAGAAATCTTCAGAGAGTGTCAGGGAGTGTCAGAGAGTGTCAGAGAGTTTCAGAGAGAGTCAGACAGTGTCTGAGAGTGTCAAAGAGTGCCAAACAGTTTCAGAGAGTGTCAGAGAGTGTCAGAGAGTGTCAGAGGGTATCAGAGAGTGTCAGAGAGTTTCAGAGAATTTCTGAGAGTGTCAGAGAGTGCCTGAGAGTTTCTGAGAGTGTCACAGAGTGTCAGAGAGTGTCAGAGATTTTCAGAGAGTTTCAGAGATGTTCAGAGAGTGTCAGAGAGTGTCAGAAAGTTTCAGAGAGAGTCAGAGAGTGTCAGGGAGTTTCAGAGAGTTTCAGTGAGTGTCGCAGAGTGTCAGATCTTTTCAGAGAGATTCAGAGAGTGTCAGAGAGTGTCACAGGGTGTCATAGAGTTGCAGAGTGTGTCAGAGAGTGTCCGAGAGTTTCAGAAAGAGTCAGAGAGTGTCACAGAGTTTCAGAAAGAGTCAGAGAGTGTCTGAGAGTGTCAGAGAGTGTCAGAGTTTTTCAGAGAGTGTCACAGAGTTTCAGAGAGTGTCAGAGATTTTCAGAGAGTGCCAGAGATCTTCAGAGAGTGTCAGAGAGTGCTAGAAAGTTTCAGAGAGTGTCACAGAGTGTCGGAGAGTTTCATAGAGATTCAGAGAGTGTCCGAGAGATTCAGAAAGCGTCAGATAGTGTCAGAGAGTTTCAGAAAGTGTCACAGAGTGTCAGAGAGTTTCTGAGAGTGTCAGAGAGTGTCAGAGAGTTTCAGAGAGTGTCAGAGAGTTTCAGAGAATTTCAGAGAGTGTCAGAGAGTTTCAGAGAGTCTCAGATAGTGTCAGAGAGTGTCAGAGAGTGTCTGAGAGTGTCTGAGAGTTTCAGAGAGTGTCAGAGTGTGTCAGAGAGTTTCAGTGAGCTTCTGAGAGTTTCTGAGATTGTCAGAGAGTTACAAAGAGTTTCAGAGAGTTTCAGAGAGTGTCAGAAAGTTTCAGAGAGTGTCCGAGAGTTTCAGAGAGTTTCAGAGAGTTTCAGAGAGAGTCAGACAGTGTCTGAGAGTGTCAAAGAGTGTCAAAGAGTTTCAGAGAGTGTCAGAGAGTGTCAGAGAGTGTCAGAGGGTTTCAGAGAGTGTCAGAGAGTTTCAGAGAATTTCTGAGAGTGTCAGAGAGTGCCTGAGAGTTTCTGACAGTTTCTGAGTGTGCCGGAGAGTGTCAGAGAGTGTCAGAGTGTTTCAGAGAGTGTCACAGAGTTTCAGAGAGTGTCAGAGATTTTCAGAGAGTTTCAGAGATCTTCAGAGAGTGTCAGTGAGTGCCACAGAGTGTCAGTGAGTGTCAGAGCGTTTCAGAGATTGTCAGACAGTGTCAGATAGTGTCAGTGATTGTCAGAGAGTATCAGAGAGTGTCTGCGAGATTCAGAGAGAGTCATCGAGTGTCAGAGAGTGTCAGAGAGTTTCAGAGATTGTCACAGAGTGTCAGAGAGTTTCAGAGAGTTTCAGAGAGTTTCTGAGATTTTCTGAGATTGTCAGAGAGTTTCAGAGAGTTTCAGAGATCTTCAGAGTGTTTCAGAGTGTTTCAGAGAGTGTCGGAATGTTTCAAGAGAGTGTCAGAGAGTGTCATAGACTTATAGAGAATTTCAGAGAGTGTCACAGAATGTCAGAGAGTATCAGAGAGCTTCAGAGAGTGTCAGAGAGTGTCAGAGATAGTAGAGAGTTTCAGAGAGAGTCAGAAAGTGTCTGAGAGTGTCAGAGAGTTTCAGAGAGTGTCAGAGAGTTTCAGAGACATTCTGATAGTGTCAGAGAGTGCCTGAGAGTTTCTGACAGTTTCTGAGTGTGTCGGAGAGGCTCAGAGAATGTCAGAGATTTTCAGAGAGTGTCACAGAGTGTCAGAGAGTTTCAGAGAGTTTCAGAGAGTGTCAGAGAGTGTCAGAGAGCTTCAGACAGTGTCAGGGAGTGTCAGAGAGTGTCAGAGAGTTTCAGATAGAGTCAGACAGTGTCTGAGATTGTCAAAGAGTGTCAAAGAGTTTCAGAGAGTGTCAGAGAGTGTCAGAGAGCTTCAGAGAGTGTCAGGGAGTGTCAGAGAGTGTCAGAGAGTTTCAGAGAGAGTCATATAGTGTCTGAGAGTGTCAAAGAGTGTCAAAGTGTTTCAGAGGGTGTCAGAGAGTTTCAGAGAGGTTCTGAGAGTGTCGAAGTGTGTCTGCGGGAGTCAGAGAGTGTCAGAGAGTGTCACAGAGTGTCAGAGAGTGTCAGAGATTTTCAGAGAGTTTCAGAGATGTTCAGAGAGTGTCAGAGAGTGTCAGGGAGTTTCAGAGAGTTACAGAGTGTCACAGAGTGTCAGAGAGTTTCGGAGAGATTCAGAGAGTGTCGGAGAGTGTCAGGGAGTGTCACAGAGTGACACAGAGTTGCAGAGTGTGTCACAGAGTGTCCGAGAGTTTCCGAAAGTGTCAGATACTGTCAGAGAGTTTCAGAGAGTGTCAGAGTGTTTCAGAGAGTTTCACAGAGTTTCAGAGAGTGCCAGAGATTTTCAGAGAGTTTCAGAGATCTTCAGAGAGTGTCAGAGAGTGCGAGAAAGTTTCAGAGAGTGTGACAGAGTGTCGGAGAGTTTCAGAGAGATTCAGAGAGTGTCCGAGAGATTCAGAAAGTGTCAGATAGTGTCAGCGAGTTTCAGAGATCTTCAGAGAGTGTCTGAGAGTGTCTGAGAGTGCCAGAGATTGTCAGAGAGTTTCAGAGAGTGTCAGAGAGTGTCAGAGAGTTTCAGAGAGTTTTAGAGAGTGTCAGAGAGTGTCAGAGAGTTTCAGAGAGTTTCAGAGAGCTTCAGAGAGTTTCAGAGAGTGTCAGAAAGTTTCAGAGAGTGTCACAGAGTTTCAGAGAGTGTCACAGAGTGTCAGAGTGATTCAGAGAGATTCAGAGATTGTCAGAGATTGTCAGAGAGTGTCAGACAGTTTCAGAGAGTTTCAGAGCGTGTCAGAGAGTTTCAGACAGTTTCAGAGAGTGTCAGAGAGTGTCAGAGAGTTTCAGAGAGTCTCAGATAGTGTCAGAGAGTGTCAGAGAGTGTCTGAGAGTGTCTGAGAGTTTCAGAGAGTGTCAGAGAGTGTCAGAGAGTTTCAGTGAGCTTCTGAGAGTTTCTGAGAGTGTCAGAGAGTTACAAAGAGTTTCAGAGAGTTTCAGAGAGTGTCAGAAAGTTTCAGAGAGTGTCCGAGAGTTTCAGAGAGTTTCAGAGGGTGTCACAGAGTGTCAGAGAGTTTCAGAAAGCTTCAGAGAGTGTCAGGGAGTGTCAGAGAGTTTCAGAGAGTTTCAGAGAGAGTCAGACAGTGTCTGAGAGTGTCAAAGAGTGTCAAAGAGTTTCAGAGAGTGTCAGAGAGAGTCAGAGAGTGTCAGAGGGTTTCAGAGAGTGTCAGAGAGTTTCAGAGAATTTCTGAGAGTGTCAGAGAGTGCCTGAGAGTTTCTGACAGTTTCTGAGTGTGCCGGAGAGTGTCAGAGAGTGTCAGAGTGTTTCAGAGAGTGTCACAGAGTTTCAGAGAGTGTCAGAGATTTTCAGAGAGTTTCAGTGATCTTCAGAGAGTGTCAGTGAGTGCCACAGAGTGTCAGTGAGTGTCAGAGCGTTTCAGAGATTGTCAGACAGTGTCAGATAGTGTCAGTGATTGTCAGAGAGTATCAGAGAGTGTCTGCGAGATTCAGAGAGAGTCATCGAGTGTCAGAGAGTGTCAGAGAGTTTCAGAGATTGTCACAGAGTGTCAGAGAGTTTCAGAGAGTTTCAGAGAGTTTCAGAGAGTTTCTGAGATTTTCTGAGATTGTCAGAGAGTTTCAGAGAGTTTCAGAGATCTTCAGAGTGTTTCAGAGTGTTTCAGAGAGTGTCGGAATGTTTCAAGAGAGTGTCAGAGAGTGTCATAGACTTTTAGAGAATTTCAGAGAGTGTCACAGAATGTCAGAGAGTATCAGAGAGCTTCAGAGAGTGTCAGAGAGTGTCAGAGATAGTAGAGAGTTTCAGAGAGAGTCAGAAAGTGTCTGAGAGTGTCAGAGTGTTTCAGAGAGTGTCAGAGAGTTTCAGAGACATTCTGAGAGTGTCAGAGAGTGCCTGAGAGTTTCTGACAGTTTCTGAGTGTGTCGGAGAGACTCAGAGAATGTCAGAGATTTTCAGAGAGTTTCACAGAGTGTCAGAGAGTTTCAGAGAGTTTCAGAGAGTGTCAGAGAGTGTCAGAGAGCTTCAGACAGTGTCAGGGAGTGTCAGAGAGTGTCAGAGAGTTTCAGATAGAGTCAGACAGTGTTTGAGATTGTCAAAGAGTGTCAAAGAGTTTCAGAGAGTGTCAGAGAGTGTCAGAGAGCTTCAGAGAGTTTCAGGGAGTGTCAGAGAGTGTCAGAGAGTTTCAGAGAGAGTCAGATAGTGTCTGAGAGTGTCAAAGAGTGTCAAAGTGTTTCAGAGGGTGTCAGAGAGTGTCAGAGAGTGTCAGAGAGTTTCAGAGAGTGTCAAAGAGTTTCAGAGAGGTTCTGAGAGTGTCAGAGAGTTTCTGAGAGTTTCTGAGTGTGTCGAAGTGTGTCTGCGTGAGTCAGAGAGTGTCTGAGAGTGTCACAGAGTGTCAGAGATTGTCAGAGATTTTCAGAGCGTTTCAGAGATGTTCAGAGAGTGTCAGAGAGTGTCAGGGAGTTTCAGAGAGTTACAGAGTGTCACAGAGTGTCAGAGAGTTTCGGAGAGATTCAGAGAGTGTCAGAGAGTGTCCGAGAGTGTCACAGAGTGACACAGAGTTGCAGAGTGTGTCAGAGAGTGTCCGAGAGTTTCCGAAAGTGTCAGATACTGTCAGAGAGTTTCAGAAAGTGTCAGAGAGTGTCAGAGAGTGTCTGAGAATATCAGAGAGTTTCAGAGATCTTCAGAGAGTGTCAGAGAGTGCGAGAAAGTTTCAGAGAGTGTGACAGAGTGTCGGAGAGTTTCAGAGAGATTCAGAGAGTGTCCGAGAGATTCAGAAAGTGTCAGATAGTGTCAGAGAGTTTCAGAGATCTTCAGAGAGTGTCTGAGAGTGTCTGAGAGTGCCAGAGATTGTCAGAGAGTTTCAGAGAGTGTCAGAGAGTGTCAGAGAGTTTCAGAGAGTTTCAGAGAGTGTCAGAGAGTGTCACAGAGTTTCAGAGAGTTTCAGAGAGCTTCAGAGAGTTTCAGAGAGTGTCTGAAAGTTTCAGAGAGTGTCAGAGAGTTTCAGAGAGTGTCACAGATTGTCAGAGTGATTCAGAGAGATTCAGAGAGTGTCAGAGATTGTCAGAGTGTCAGACAGTTTCAGAGAGTTTCAGAGAGTGTCAGAGAGTTACAGAGAGAGTCAGTGAATGTCTGAGAGTGTCAAAGAGTGTCACAGAGTTTCAGAGTGTCAGAGAGCATCAGAGAGTGTCAGAGAGTTTCAGAGAGAGTCAGAGAGTTTCAGAGACTTTCTGAGAGTGTCAGAGAGTTCCAGAGAGTTTCTGACAGTTTCTGAGAGTGTCGGGGGGTGTCTGGGAGAGTCAGAGAGTATCTGAGAGTGTCACAGAGTGTCAGAGAGTGTCAGAGATTTTCAGAGAGTTTCAGAGATGTTCAGAGAGTGTCAGAGAGTGCCAGAAAGTTTCAGAGAGTGTCACAGAGTGTCGGAGAGTTTCAGAGAGATTCAGAGAGTGTCCGAGAGATTCAGAAAGTGTCAGATAGTGTCAGAGAGTTTCAGAAAGTGTCACAGAGTGTCAGCGAGTGTCTGAGAGTGTCAGAGAGTGTCAGAGAGTTTCAGAGAGTGTCAGAGAGTGTCAGAGAGTTTCAGAGAATTTCAGAGAGTGTCAGAGAGTTTCAGAGAGTCTCAGATAGTGTCAGAGAGTGTCAGAGAGTGTCTGAGAGTGTCTGAGAGTTTCAGAGAGTGTCAGAGAGTGTCAGAGAGTTTCAGTGAGCTTCTGAGTGTTTCTGAGAGTGTCAAAGAGTGTCAAAGAGTTTCAGAGTGTCAGAGAGTGTCAGAGGGTTTCAGAGAGTGTCAGAGAGTGTCTGTGAGTGTCAGAGATTGTCAGAGAGTTTCAGAGAGCGTCAGAGAGTGTCAGAGAGTTTCAGAGAGTTTCAGAGAGTGTCAGAGAGTGTCAGAGAGTTTCAGAAAGTGTCAGAGAGTGTCAGAGAGTGTCACAGAGTTTCAGAGATTTTCAGAGAGTGCCAGAGATCTTCAGAGAGTGTCAGAGAGTGCCAGAAAGTTTCAGAGAGTGTCACAGAGTGTCGGAGAGTTTCAGAGAGATTCAGAGATTTTCCGAGAGATTCAGAAAGTGTCAGATAGTGTCAGAGAGTTTCAGAAAGTGTCAGAGAGTGTCAGAGAGTGTCTGAGAGTGTCAGAGAGTGTCAGAGAGTTTCAGAGAGTGTCAGAGAGTGTCAGAGAGTTTCAGAGAATTTCAGAGAGTGTCAGAGAGTTTCAGAGAGTCTCAGATAGTGTCAGAGAGTGTCAGAGAGTGTCTGAGAGTGTCTGAGAGTTTCAGAGAGTGTCAGAGAGTGTCAGAGAGTTTCAGAGAGTTTCAGAGATCTTCAGAGAGTGTCAGTGAGTGCCATAGAGTGTCAGTGAGTGTCAGAGAGTTTCAGAGAGTGTCAGGGATTTTCAGAGAGTTTCAGAGATCTTCAGCGAGTTTCAGAGAGTGCCTGAAAGTTTCAGAGAGTGTCACAGAGTGTCGGAGAGTTTCAGAGAGTGTCAGAGAGTGTCAGAGAGTTTCAGAGAGTTTCAGAGAGTGTCAGAGAGCTTCAGACAGTGTCAGGGAGTGTCAGAGAGTGTCACAGAGTTTCAGATAGAGTCAGACAGTGTCTGAGATTGTCAAAGAGTTTCAGAGAGTGTCAGGGAGTGTCAGAAAGTGTCAGAGAGTGTCAGAGAGTGTCTGAGAATATCAGAGAGTTTCAGAGATCTTCAGAGAGTGTCAGAGAGTGCGAGAAAGTTTCAGAGAGTGTGACAGAGTGTCGGAGAGTTTCAGAGAGATTCAGAGAGTGTCCGAGAGATTCAGAAAGTGTCAGATAGTGTCAGAGAGTGTCAGAGAGTTTCAGAGAGTGTCAAAGAGTTTCAGAGAGGTTCTGAGAGTGTCAGAGAGTTTCTGAGAGTTTCTGAGTGTGTCGAAGTGTGTCTGCGTGAGTCAGAGAGTGTCTGAGAGTGTCACAGAGTGTCAGAGATTGTCAGAGATTTTCAGAGCGTTTCAGAGATGTTCAGAGAGTGTCAGAGAGTGTCAGGGAGTTTCAGAGAGTTACAGAGTGTCACAGAGTGTCAGAGAGTTTCGGAGAGATTCAGAGAGTGTCAGAGAGTGTCAGAGAGTGTCACAGAGTGACACAGAGTTGCAGAGTGTGTCAGAGAGTGTCCGAGAGTTTCCGAAAGTGTCAGATACTGTCAGAGAGTTTCAGAAAGTGTCAGAGAGTGTCAGAGAGTGTCTGAGAATATCAGAGAGTTTCAGAGATCTTCAGAGAGTGTCAGAGAGTGCGAGAAAGTTTCAGAGAGTGTGACAGAGTGTCGGAGAGTTTCAGAGAGATTCAGAGAGTGTCCGAGAGATTCAGAAAGTGTCAGATAGTGTCAGAGAGTTTCAGAGATCTTCAGAGAGTGTCTGAGAGTGTCTGAGAGTGCCAGAGATTGTCAGAGAGTTTCAGAGAGTGTCAGAGAGTGTCAGAGAGTTTCAGAGAGTTTCAGAGAGTGTCAGAGAGTGTCACAGAGTTTCAGAGAGTTTCAGAGAGCTTCAGAGAGTTTCAGAGAGTGTCTGAAAGTTTCAGAGAGTGTCAGAGAGTTTCAGAGAGTGTCACAGATTGTCAGAGTGATTCAGAGAGATTCAGAGAGTGTCAGAGATTGTCAGAGTGTCAGACAGTTTCAGAGAGTTTCAGAGAGTGTCAGAGAGTTACAGAGAGAGTCAGTGAATGTCTGAGAGTGTCAAAGAGTGTCACAGAGTTTCAGAGTGTCAGAGAGCATCAGAGAGTGTCAGAGAGTTTCAGAGAGAGTCAGAGAGTTTCAGAGACTTTCTGAGAGTGTCAGAGAGTTCCAGAGAGTTTCTGACAGTTTCTGAGAGTGTCGGGGGGTGTCTGGGAGAGTCAGAGAGTATCTGAGAGTGTCACAGAGTGTCAGAGAGTGTCAGAGATTTTCAGAGAGTTTCAGAGATGTTCAGAGAGTGTCAGAGAGTGCCAGAAAGTTTCAGAGAGTGTCACAGAGTGTCGGAGAGTTTCAGAGAGATTCAGAGAGTGTCCGAGAGATTCAGAAAGTGTCAGATAGTGTCAGAGAGTTTCAGAAAGTGTCACAGAGTGTCAGCGAGTGTCTGAGAGTGTCAGAGAGTGTCAGAGAGTTTCAGAGAGTGTCAGAGAGTGTCAGAGAGTTTCAGAGAATTTCAGAGAGTGTCAGAGAGTTTCAGAGAGTCTCAGATAGTGTCAGAGAGTGTCAGAGAGTGTCTGAGAGTGTCTGAGAGTTTCAGAGAGTGTCAGAGAGTGTCAGAGAGTTTCAGTGAGCTTCTGAGTGTTTCTGAGAGTGTCAAAGAGTGTCAAAGAGTTTCAGAGTGTCAGAGAGTGTCAGAGGGTTTCAGAGAGTGTCAGAGAGTGTCTGTGAGTGTCAGAGATTGTCAGAGAGTTTCAGAGAGCGTCAGAGAGTGTCAGAGAGTTTCAGAGAGTTTCAGAGAGTGTCAGAGAGTGTCAGAGAGTTTCAGAAAGTGTCAGAGAGTGTCAGAGAGTGTCACAGAGTTTCAGAGATTTTCAGAGAGTGCCAGAGATCTTCAGAGAGTGTCAGAGAGTGCCAGAAAGTTTCAGAGAGTGTCACAGAGTGTCGGAGAGTTTCAGAGAGATCCAGAGATTTTCCGAGAGATTCAGAAAGTGTCAGATAGTGTCAGAGAGTTTCAGAAAGTGTCAGAGAGTGTCAGAGAGTGTCTGAGAGTGTCAGAGAGTGTCAGAGAGTTTCAGAGAGTGTCAGAGAGTGTCAGAGAGTTTCAGAGAATTTCAGAGAGTGTCAGAGAGTTTCAGAGAGTCTCAGATAGTGTCAGAGAGTGTCAGAGAGTGTCTGAGAGTGTCTGAGAGTTTCAGAGAGTGTCAGAGAGTGTCAGAGAGTTTCAGAGAGTTTCAGAGATCTTCAGAGAGTGTCAGTGAGTGCCATAGAGTGTCAGTGAGTGTCAGAGAGTTTCAGAGAGTGTCAGGGATTTTCAGAGAGTTTCAGAGATCTTCAGCGAGTTTCAGAGAGTGCCTGAAAGTTTCAGAGAGTGTCACAGAGTGTCGGAGAGTTTCAGAGAGTGTCAGAGAGTGTCAGAGAGTTTCAGAGAGTTTCAGAGAGTGTCAGAGAGCTTCAGACAGTGTCAGGGAGTGTCAGAGAGTGTCACAGAGTTTCAGATAGAGTCAGACAGTGTCTGAGATTGTCAAAGAGTTTCAGAGAGTGTCAGGGAGTGTCAGAAAGTGTCAGAGAGTGTCAGAGAGTGTCTGAGAATATCAGAGAGTTTCAGAGATCTTCAGAGAGTGTCAGAGAGTGCGAGAAAGTTTCAGAGAGTGTGACAGAGTGTCGGAGAGTTTCAGAGAGATTCAGAGAGTGTCCGAGAGATTCAGAAAGTGTCAGATAGTGTCAGAGAGTTTCAGAGATCTTCAGAGAGTGTCTGAGAGTTTCTGAGAGTGCCAGAGATTGTCAGAGTGTTTCAGAGAGTGTCAGAGAGTGTCAGAGAGTTTCAGAGAGTTTCAGAGAGTGTCAGAGAGTGTCAGAGAGTTTCAGAGAGTTTCAGAGAGCTTCAGAGAGTTTCAGAGAGTGTCTGAAAGTTTCAGAGAGTGTCAGAGAGTTTCAGAGAGTGTCACAGAGTGTCAGAGTGATTCAGAGAGATTCAGAGAGTGTCAGAGATTGTCAGAGAGTGTCAGACAGTTTCAGAGAGTTTCAGAGAGTGTCAGAGAGTTTCAGAGAGAGTCAGTGAGTGTCAGAGAGTGTCAAAGAGTGTCACAGAGTTTCAGAGTGTCAGAGAGCATCAGAGAGTGTCAGAGAGTTTCAGAGAGAGTCAGAGAGTTTCAGAGACTTTCTGAGAGTGTCAGAGAGTTCCAGAGAGTTTCAGAGAGTGTCACAGAGTGTCAGAGAGTTTCAGAGAGAGTCAGAGAGTTTCAGAGACTTTCTGAGAGTGTCAGAGAGTTTCAGAGAGTTTCAGAGAGTGTCAGAGAGTGTCAGAGAGTTTCAGAAAGTGTCAGAGAGTGTCAGAGAGTGTCACAGTGTTTCAGAGATTTTCAGAGAGTGCCAGAGATCTTCAGAGAGTGTCAGAGAGTGCCAGAAAGTTTCAGAGAGTGTCACAGAGTGTCGGAGAGTTTCAGAGAGATTCAGAGATTTTCCGAGAGATTCAGAAAGTGTCAGATAGTGTCAGAGAGTTTCAGAAAGTGTCAGAGAGTGTCAGAGAGTGTCTGAGAGTGTCAAAGAGTGTCAAAGAGTTTCAGAGAGTGTCAGAGAGTGTCAGAGGGTTTCAGAGAGTGTCAGAGAGTGTCTGTGAGTGTCAGAGATTGTCAGAGAGTTTCAGAGAGCGTCAGAGAGTGTCAGAGAGTTTCAGAGAGTTTCAGAGAGTGTCAGAGAGTGTCAGAGAGTTTCAGAAAGTGTCAGAGAGTGTCACAGAGTGTCACAGAGTTTCAGAGATTTTCAGAGAGTGCCAGAGATCTTCAGAGAGTGTCAGAGAGTGCCAGAAAGTTTCAGAGAGTGTCACAGAGTGTCGGAGAGTTTCAGAGAGATTCAGAGATTTTCCGAGAGATTCAGAAAGTGTCAGATAGTGTCAGAGAGTTTCAGAAAGTGTCAGAGAGTGTCAGAGAGTGTCTGAGAGTGTCAAAGAGTGTCAAAGAGTTTCAGAGAGTGTCAGAGAGTGTCAGAGAGTTTCAGAGATGTTCAGAGAGTGTCAGAGAGTGTCAGAAAGTTTCAGAGAGAGTCACAGTGTGTCAGAGCTTTTCAGAGAGATTCAGAGAGTGTCAGAGAGTGTCACAGAGTGTCATAGAGTTGCAGAGTGTGTCAGAGATTGTCCGAGAGTTTCAGAGAGAGTCAGACAGTGTCTGAGAGTGTCAAAGAGTGTCAAAGAGTTTCAGAGAGTGTCAGAGAGTGTCAGAGAGTTTCAGAGATGTTCAGAGAGTGTCAGGGAGTTTCAGAGAGTTTCAGAGAGTGTCACAGTGTGTCAGAGCTTTTCAGAGAGATTCAGAGAGTGTCAGAGAGTGTCACAGAGTGTCATAGAGTTGCAGAGTGTGTCAGAGATTGTCCGGGAGTTTCAGAAAGAGTCAGATAGTGTCAGAGAGTTTCAGAAAGTGTCAGAGAGTGTCAGAGAGTGTCTGAGAGTGTAAGAGAGTGTCAGAGTCTTTAAGAGAGTGTCACAGAGTTTCAGAGTATGTCAGAGATTTTCAGAGAGTGCCAGAGATCTTCAGAGAGTGTCAGAGAGTGCCAGAAAGTTTCAGAGAGTGTCACAGAGTGTCGGAGAGTTTCAGAGAGATTCAGAGAGTGTCCGAGAGATTCAGAAAGTGTCAGATAGTGTCAGAGAGTTTCAGAGATCTTCAGAGAGTGTCTGAGAGTGTCTGACAGTGCCAGAGATTGTCAGAGAGTTTCAGAGAGTGTCAGAGAGTGTCACAGAGTGACACAGAGTTGCAGAGTGTGTCAGAGAGTGTCCGAGAGTTTCCGAAAGTGTCAGATACTGTCAGAGAGTTTCAGAAAGTGTCAGAGAGTGTCAGAGAGTGTCTGAGAATATCAGAGAGTTTCTGAGATCTTCAGAGAGTGTCAGAGAGTGCGAGAAAGTTTCAGAGAGTGTGACAGAGTGTTGGAGAGTTTCAGAGAGATTCAGAGAGTGTCCGAGAGATTCAGAAAGTGTCAGATAGTGTCAGAGAGTTTCAGAGATCTTCAGAGAGTGTCTGAGAGTGTCTGAGAGTGCCAGAGATTGTCAGAGAGTTTCAGAGAGTGTCAGAGAGTGTCAGAGAGTTTCAGAGAGTTTCAGAGAGTGTCAGAGAGTGTCAGAGAGTTTCAGAGAGTTTCAGAGAGCTTCAGAGAGTTTCAGAGAGTGTCTGAAAGTTTCAGAGAGTGTCAGAGAGTTTCAGAGAGTGTCACAGAGTGTCAGAGTGATTCAGAGAGATTCAGAGAGTGTCAGAGATTGTCAGAGAGTGTCAGACAGTTTCAGAGAGTTTCAGAGAGTGTCAGAGAGTTTCAGAGAGAGTCAGTGAGTGTCAGAGAGTGTCAAAGAGTGTCACAGAGTTTCAGAGTGTCAGAGAGCATCAGAGAGTGTCAGAGAGTTTCAGAGAGAGTCAGAGAGCTTCAGAGACTTTCTGAGAGTGTCAGAGAGTTCCAGAGAGTTTCTGACAGTTTCTGAGAGTTTCGGAGGGTGTCTGGGAGAGTCAGAGAGTATCTGAGAGTGTCACAGAGTGTCAGAGAGTGTCAGAGATTTTCAGAGAGTTTCAGAGATGTTCAGAGAGTGTCAGAGAGTGCCAGAAAGTTTCAGAGAGTGTCACAGAGTGTCGGAGAGTTTCAGAGAGATTCAGAGAGTGTCCGAGAGATTCAGAAAGTGTCAGATAGTGTCAGAGAGTTTCAGAAAGTGTCACAGAGTGTCAGCGAGTGTCTGAGAGTGTCAGAGAGTGTCAGAGAGTTTCAGAGAGTGTCAGAGAGTGTCAGAGAGTTTCAGAGAATTTCAGAGAGTGTCAGAGAGTTTCAGAGAGTCTCAGATAGTGTCAGAGAGTGTCAGAGAGTGTCTGAGAGTGTCTGAGAGTTTCAGAGAGTGTCAGAGAGTGTCAGAGAGTTTCAGTGAGCTTCTGAGAGTTTCTGAGAGTGTCAAAGAGTGTCAAAGAGTTTCAGAGAGTGTCAGAGAGTGTCAGAGAGTTTCAGAAAGAGTCAGAGAGTGTCAGAGAGTGTCTGAGAGTGTCAGAGAGTGTCAGAGTTTTTCAGAGAGATTCAGAGAGTGTCAGAGAGTGTCACAGAGTGTCATAGAGTTGCAGAGTGTGTCAGAGAGTGTCCGAGAGTTTTAGAAAGAGTCAGAGAGTGTCGGAGAGTTTCAGAAAGAGTCAGAGAGTGTCAGAGAGTGTCTGAGAGTGTCAGAGAGTGTCAGAGTTTTTCAGAGCGTGTCACAGAGTTTCAGAGAGTGTCAGAGATTTTCAGAGAGTGCCAGAGATCTTCAGAGAGTGTCAGAGAGTGCCAGAAAGTTTCAGAGAGTGTCACAGAGTGTCGGAGAGTTTCAGAGAGATTCAGAGAGTGTCCGAGAGATTCAGAAAGCGTCAGATAGTGTCAGAGAGTTTCAGAAAGTGTCTGAGAATGTCAGAGAGTGTCTGAGAGTGTCAGAGAGTGTCAGAGAGTTTCAGAGAGTGTCAGAGAGTGTCAGAGAGTTTCAGAGAATTTCAGAGAGTGTCAGAGAGTTTCAGAGAGTCTCAGATAGTGTCAGAGAGTGTCTGAGAGTGTCTGAGAGTTTCAGAGAGTGTCAGAGAGTTTCAGTGAGCTTCTGAGAGTTTCTGAGAATGTCAGAGAGTTACAAAGAGTTTCAGAGAGTTTCAGAGAGTGTCAGAAAGTTTCAGAGAGTGTCCGAGAGATTCAGAGAGTTTCAGAGGGTGTCACAGAGTGTCAGAGAGTTTCAGAAATCTTCAGAGATTGTCAGGGAGTGTCAGAGAGTGTCAGAGAGTTTCAGAGAGTTTCAGAGAGAGTCAGACAGTGTCTGAGAGTGTCAAGGAGTGCCAAAGAGTTTCAGAGAGTGTCAGAGAGTGTCAGAGAGTGTCAGAGGGTTTCGGAGAGTGTCAGAGAGTTTCAGAGAAATTCTGAGAGTGTCAGAGAGTGCCTGAGAGTTTCAGAGAGTGTCAGAAAGTTTCAGAGAGTGTCCGAGAGTTTCAGAGAGTTTCAGAGGGTGTCACAGAGTGTCAGAGAGTTTCAGAAATCTTCAGAGAGTGTCAGGGAGTGTCAGAGAGTGTCAGAGAGTTTCAGAGAGTTTCAGAGAGAGTCAGACAGTGTCTGAGAGTGTCAAAGAGTGCCAAAGAGTTTCAGAGAGTGTCAGAGAGTGTCAGAGGGTATCAGAGAGTGTCAGAGAGTTTCAGAGAATTTCTGAGAGTGTCAGAGAGTGCCTGAGAGTTTCTGAGAGTGTCACAGAGTGTCAGAGAGTGTCAGAGATTTTCAGAGAGTTTCAGAGATGTTCAGAGAGTGTCAGAGAGTGTCAGAAAGTTTCAGAGAGAGTCAGAGAGTGTCAGGGAGTTTCAGAGAGTTTCAGTGAGTGTCACAGAGTGTCAGAGATTTTCAGAGTGATTCAGAGAGTGTCAGAGATTGTCAGAGAGTGTCAGACAGTTTCAGAGCGTTTCAGAGCGTGTCAGAGAGTTTCAGACAGTTTCAGAGAGTGTCAGAGAGTGTCAGAGAGTTTCAGAGAGTCTCAGATAGTGTCAGAGAGTGTCAGAGAGTGTCTGAGAGTGTCTGAGAGTTTCAGAGAGTGTCAGAGAGTGTCAGAGAGTTTCAGTGAGCTTCTGAGAGTTTCTGAGAGTGTCAGAGAGTTACAAAGAGTTTCAGAGAGTTTCAGAGAGTGTCAGAAAGTTTCAGAGAGTGTCCGAGAGTTTCAGAGAGTTTCAGAGGGTGTCACAGAGTGTCAGAGAGTTTCAGAAAGCTTCAGAGAGTGTCAGGGAGTGTCAGAGAGTGTCAGAGAGTTTCAGAGAGTTTCAGAGAGAGTCAGACAGTGTCTGAGAGTGTCAAAGAGTGTCAAAGAGTTTCAGAGAGTGTCAGAGAGTGTCAGAGAGTTTCAGAGAATTTCTGAGAGTGTCAGAGAGTGCCTGAGAGTTTCTGACAGTTTCTGAGTGTGCCGGAGAGTGTCAGAGAGTGTCAGAGTGTTTCAGAGAGTGTCACAGAGTTTCAGAGAGTGTCAGAGATTTTCAGAGAGTTTCAGTGATCTTCAGAGAGTGTCAGTGAGTGCCACAGAGTGTCAGTGAGTGTCAGAGCGTTTCAGAGATTGTCAGACAGTGTCAGATAGTGTCAGTGATTGTCAGAGAGTATCAGAGAGTGTCTGCGAGATTCAGAGAGAGTCATCGAGTGTCAGAGAGTGTCAGAGAGTTTCAGAGATTGTCACAGAGTGTCAGAGAGTTTCAGAGAGTTTCAGAGAGTTTCAGAGATCTTCAGAGTGTTTCAGAGTGTTTCAGAGTGTTTCAGAGAGTGTCGGAATGTTTCAAGAGAGTGTCAGAGAGTGTCATAGACTTTTAGAGAATTTCAGAGAGTGTCACAGAATGTCAGAGAGTATCAGAGAGCTTCAGAGAGTGTCAGAGAGTGTCAGAGATAGTAGAGAGTTTCAGAGAGAGTCAGAAAGTGTCTGAGAGTGTCAGAGTGTTTCAGAGAGTGTCAGAGAGTTTCAGAGACATTCTGATAGTGTCAGAGAGTGCCTGAGAGTTTCTGACAGTTTCTGAGTGTGTCGGAGAGACTCAGAGAATGTCAGAGATTTTCAGAGAGTTTCACAGAGTGTCAGAGAGTTTCAGAGAGTTTCAGAGAGTGTCAGAGAGTGTCAGAGAGCTTCAGACAGTGTCAGGGAGTGTCAGAGAGTGTCAGAGAGTTTCAGATAGAGTCAGACAGTGTTTGAGATTGTCAAAGAGTGTCAAAGAGTTTCAGAGAGTGTCAGAGAGTGTCAGAGAGCTTCAGAGAGTTTCAGGGAGTGTCAGAGAGTGTCAGAGAGTTTCAGAGAGAGTCAGATAGTGTCTGAGAGTGTCAAAGAGTGTCAAAGTGTTTCAGAGGGTGTCAGAGAGTGTCAGAGAGTGTCAGAGAGTTTCAGAGAGTGTCAAAGAGTTTCAGAGAGGTTCTGAGAGTGTCAGAGAGTTTCTGAGAGTTTCTGAGTGTGTCGAAGTGTGTCTGCGGGAGTCAGAGAGAGTCTGAGAGTGTCACAGAGTGTCAGAGAGTGTCAGAGATTTTCAGAGAGTTTCAGAGATGTTCAGAGAGTGTCAGAGAGTGTCAGGGAGTTTCAGAGAGTTACAGAGTGTCACAGAGTGTCAGAGAGTTTCGGAGAGATTCAGAGAGTGTCAGAGAGTGTCAGAGAGTTTCAGAGATTGTCACAGAGTGTCAGAGCTTTTCAGAGAGATTCAGAGAGTGTCAGAGAGTGTCACAGAGTGTCATAGAGTTGCAGAGTGTGTCAGAGAGTTTCCGAGAGTTTCAGAAAGAGTCAGAGAGTGTCAGAGAGTTTCAGAAAGAGTCAGAGAGTGTCAGAGAGTGTCTGAGAGTGTCAGAGAGTGTCAGAGTCTTTCAGAGAGTGTCAGAGAGATTCAGAGAGTGTCAGAGAGTGTCACAGATTGTCATAGAGTTGCAGAGTGTGTCAGAGAGTGTCCGAGAGTTTTAGAAAGAGTCAGAGAGTGTCGGAGAGTTTCAGAAAGAGTCAGAGAGTGTCAGAGAGTGTCTGAGAGTGTCAGAGAGTGTCAGAGTTTTTCAGAGCGTGTCACAGAGTTTCAGAGAGTGTCAGAGATTTTCAGAGAGTGCCAGAGATATTCAGAGAGTGTCAGAGAGTGCCAGAAAGTTTCAGAGAGTGTCACAGAGTGTCGGAGAGTTTCAGAGAGATTCAGAGAGTGTCCGAGAGATTCAGAAAGCGTCAGATAGTGTCAGAGAGTTTCAGAAAGTGTCTGAGAGTGTCAGAGAGTGTCTGAGAGTGTCAGAGAGTGTCAGAGAGTTTCAGAGAGTGTCAGAGAGTGTCAGAGAGTTTCAGAGAATTTCAGAGAGTGTCAGAGAGTTTCAGAGAGTCTCAGATAGTGTCAGAGAGTGTCAGAGAGTGTCTGAGAGTGTCTGAGAGTTTCAGAGAGTGTCAGAGAGTTTCAGTGAGCTTCTGAGAGTTTCTGAGAATGTCAGAGAGTTACAAAGAGTTTCAGAGAGTTTCAGAGAGTGTCCGAAAGTTTCAGAGAGTGTCCGAGAGATTCAGAGAGTTTCAGAGGGTGTCACAGAGTGTCAGAGAGTTTCAGAAATCTTCAGAGAGTGTCAGGGAGTGTCAGAGAGTGTCAGAGAGTTTCAGAGAGTTTCAGAGAGAGTCAGACAGTGTCTGAGAGTGTCAAAGAGTGCCAAAGAGTTTCAGAGAGTGTCAGAGAGTGTCAGAGAGTGTCAGAGGGTTTCGGAGAGTGTCAGAGAGTTTCAGAGAAATTCTGAGAGTGTCAGAGAGTGCCTGAGAGTTTCAGAGAGTTTCAGAAAGTTTCAGAGAGTGTCCGAGAGTTTCAGAGAGTTTCAGAGGGTGTCACAGAGTGTCAGAGAGTTTCAGAAATCTTCAGAGAGTGTCAGGGAGTGTCAGAGAGTGTCAGAGAGTTTCAGAGAGAGTCAGACAGTGTCTGAGAGTGTCAAAGAGTGCCAAACAGTTTCAGAGAGTGTCAGAGAGTGTCAGAGAGTGTCAGAGAGTTTCAGAGAATTTCTGAGAGTGTCAGAGAGTGCCTGAGAGTTTCTGAGAGTGTCACAGAGTGTCAGAGAGTGTCAGAGATTTTCAGAGAGTTTCAGAGATGTTCAGAGAGTGTCAGAGAGTGTCAGAAAGTTTCAGAGAGAGTCAGAGAGTGTCAGGGAGTTTCAGAGAGTTTCAGTGAGTGTCACAGAGTGTCAGATCTTTTCAGAGAGATTCAGAGAGTGTCAGAGAGTGTCACAGGGTGTCATAGAGTTGCAGAGTGTGTCAGAGAGTGTCCGAGAGTTTCAGAAAGAGTCAGAGAGTGTCACAGAGTTTCAGAAAGAGTCAGAGAGTGTCTGAGAGTGTCAGAGAGTGTCAGAGTTTTTCAGAGAGTGTCACAGAGTTTCAGAGAGTGTCAGAGATTTTCAGAGAGTGTCAGAGAGTGCTAGAAAGTTTCAGAGAGTGTCCCAGAGTGTCGGAGAGTTTCAGAGAGATTCAGAGAGTGTCCGAGAGATTCAGAAAGCGTCAGATAGTGTCAGAGAGTTTCAGAAAGTGTCACAGAGTGTCAGAGAGTTTCTGAGAGTGTCAGAGAGTGTCAGAGAGTTTCAGAGAGTGTCAGAGAGTTTCAGAGAATTTCAGAGAGTGTCAGAGAGTTTCAGAGAGTCTCAGATAGTGTCAGAGAGTGTCAGAGAGTGTCTGAGAGTGTCTGAGAGTTTCAGAGAGTGTCAGAGTGTGTCAGAGAGTTTCAGTGAGCTTCTGAGAGTTTCTGAGATTGTCAGAGAGTTACAAAGAGTTTCAGAGAGTTTCAGAGAGTGTCAGAAAGTTTCAGAGAGTGTCCGAGAGTTTCAGAGAGTTTCAGAGAGTTTCAGAGAGAGTCAGACAGTGTCTGAGAGTGTCAAAGATTGTCAAAGAGTTTCAGAGAGTGTCAGAGAGTGTCAGAGAGTGTCAGAGGGTTTCAGAGAGTGTCAGAGAGTTTCAGAGAATTTCTGAGAGTGTCAGAGAGTGCCTGAGAGTTTCTGACAGTTTCTGAGTGTGCCGGAGAGTGTCAGAGAGTGTCAGAGTGTTTCAGAGAGTGTCACAGAGTTTCAGAGAGTGTCAGAGATTTTCAGAGAGTTTCAGAGATCTTCAGAGAGTGTCAGTGAGTGCCACAGAGTGTCAGTGAGTGTCAGAGCGTTTCAGAGATTGTCAGACAGTGTCAGATAGTGTCAGTGATTGTCAGAGAGTATCAGAGAGTGTCTGCGAGATTCAGAGAGAGTCATCGAGTGTCAGAGAGTGTCAGAGAGTTTCAGAGATTGTCACAGAGTGTCAGAGAGTTTCAGAGAGTTTCAGAGAGTTTCTGAGATTTTCTGAGATTGTCAGAGAGTTTCAGAGAGTTTCAGAGATCTTCAGAGTGTTTCAGAGTGTTTCAGAGAGTGTCGGAATGTTTCAAGAGAGTGTCAGAGAGTGTCATAGACTTATAGAGAATTTCAGAGAGTGTCACAGAATGTCAGAGAGTATCAGAGAGCTTCAGAGAGTGTCAGAGAGTGTCAGAGATAGTAGAGAGTTTCAGAGAGAGTCAGAAAGTGTCTGAGAGTGTCAGAGAGTTTCAGAGAGTGTCAGAGAGTTTCAGAGACATTCTGATAGTGTCAGAGAGTGCCTGAGAGTTTCTGACAGTTTCTGAGTGTGTCGGAGAGGCTCAGAGAATGTCAGAGATTTTCAGAGAGTGTCACAGAGTGTCAGAGAGTTTCAGAGAGTTTCAGAGAGTGTCAGAGAGTGTCAGAGAGCTTCAGACAGTGTCAGGGAGTGTCAGAGAGTGTCAAAGAGTTTCAGATAGAGTCAGACAGTGTCTGAGATTGTCAAAGAGTGTCAAAGAGTTTCAGAGAGTGTCAGAGAGTGTCAGAGAGCTTCAGAGAGTGTCAGGGAGTGTCAGAGAGTGTCAGAGAGTTTCAGAGAGAGTCATATAGTGTCTGAGAGTGTCAAAGAGTGTCAAAGTGTTTCAGAGGGTGTCAGAGAGTGTCAGAGAGTTTCAGAGAGTGTCAAAGAGTTTCAGAGAGGTTCTGAGAGTGTCGAAGTGTGTCTGCGGGAGTCAGAGAGTGTCAGAGAGTGTCACAGAGTGTCAGAGAGTGTCAGAGATTTTCAGAGAGTTTCAGAGATGTTCAGAGAGTGTCAGAGAGTGTCAGGGAGTTTCAGAGAGTTACAGAGTGTCACAGAGTGTCAGAGAGTTTCGGAGAGATTCAGAGAGTGTCGGAGAGTGTCAGGGAGTGTCACAGAGTGACACAGAGTTGCAGAGTGTGTCACAGAGTGTCCGAGAGTTTCCGAAAGTGTCAGATACTGTCAGAGAGTTTCAGAAAGTGTCAGAGAGTGTCTGAGAATATCAGAGAGTGTCAGAGTGTTTCAGAGAGTTTCACAGAGTTTCAGAGAGTGCCAGAGATTTTCAGAGAGTTTCAGAGATCTTCAGAGAGTGTCAGAGAGTGCGAGAAAGTTTCAGAGAGTGTGACAGAGTGTCGGAGAGTTTCAGAGATATTCAGAGAGTGTCCGAGAGATTCAGAAAGTGTCAGATAGTGTCAGCGAGTTTCAGAGATCTTCAGAGAGTGTCTGAGAGTGTCTGAGAGTGCCAGAGATTGTCAGAGAGTTTCAGAGAGTGTCAGAGAGTGTCAGAGAGTTTCAGAGAGTTTTAGAGAGTGTCAGAGAGTGTCAGAGAGTTTCAGAGAGTTTCAGAGAGCTTCAGAGAGTTTCAGAGAGTGTCAGAAAGTTTCAGAGAGTGTCACAGAGTTTCAGAGAGTGTCACAGAGTGTCAGAGTGATTCAGAGAGATTCAGAGATTGTCAGAGATTGTCAGAGAGTGTCAGACAGTTTCAGAGAGTTTCAGAGCGTGTCAGAGAGTTTCAGACAGTTTCAGAGAGTGTCAGAGAGTGTCAGAGAGTTTCAGAGAGTCTCAGATAGTGTCAGAGAGTGTCAGAGAGTGTCTGAGAGTGTCTGAGAGTTTCAGAGAGTGTCAGAGAGTGTCAGAGAGTTTCAGTGAGCTTCTGAGAGTTTCTGAGAGTGTCAGAGAGTTACAAAGAGTTTCAGAGAGTTTCAGAGAGTGTCAGAAAGTTTCAGAGAGTGTCCGAGAGTTTCAGAGAGTTTCAGAGGGTGTCACAGAGTGTCAGAGAGTTTCAGAAAGCTTCAGAGAGTGTCAGGGAGTGTCAGAGAGTGTCAGAGAGTTTCAGAGAGTTTCAGAGAGAGTCAGACAGTGTCTGAGAGTGTCAAAGAGTGTCAAAGAGTTTCAGAGAGTGTCAGAGAGTGTCAGAGAGTGTCAGAGGGTTTCAGAGAGTGTCAGAGAGTTTCAGAGAATTTCTGAGAGTGTCAGAGAGTGCCTGAGAGTTTCTGACAGTTTCTGAGTGTGCCGGAGAGTGTCAGAGAGTGTCAGAGTGTTTCAGAGAGTGTCACAGAGTTTCAGAGAGTGTCAGAGATTTTCAGAGAGTTTCAGTGATCTTCAGAGAGTGTCAGTGAGTGCCACAGAGTGTCAGTGAGTGTCAGAGCGTTTCAGAGATTGTCAGACAGTGTCAGATAGTGTCAGTGATTGTCAGAGAGTATCAGAGAGTGTCTGCGAGATTCAGAGAGAGTCATCGAGTGTCAGAGAGTGTCAGAGAGTTTCAGAGATTGTCACAGAGTGTCAGAGAGTTTCAGAGAGTTTCAGAGAGTTTCAGAGAGTTTCTGAGATTTTCTGAGATTGTCAGAGAGTTTCAGAGAGTTTCAGAGATCTTCAGAGTGTTTCAGAGTGTTTCAGAGAGTGTCGGAATGTTTCAAGAGAGTGTCAGAGAGTGTCATAGACTTTTAGAGAATTTCAGAGAGTGTCACAGAATGTCAGAGAGTATCAGAGAGCTTCAGAGAGTGTCAGAGAGTGTCAGAGATAGTAGAGAGTTTCAGAGAGAGTCAGAAAGTGTCTGAGAGTGTCAGAGTGTTTCAGAGAGTGTCAGAGAGTTTCAGAGACATTCTGAGAGTGTCAGAGAGTGCCTGAGAGTTTCTGACAGTTTCTGAGTGTGTCGGAGAGACTCAGAGAATGTCAGAGATTTTCAGAGAGTTTCACAGAGTGTCAGAGAGTTTCAGAGAGTTTCAGAGAGTGTCAGAGAGTGTCAGAGAGCTTCAGACAGTGTCAGGGAGTGTCAGAGAGTGTCAGAGAGTTTCAGATAGAGTCAGACAGTGTTTGAGATTGTCAAAGAGTGTCAAAGAGTTTCAGAGAGTGTCAGAGAGTGTCAGAGAGCTTCAGAGAGTTTCAGGGAGTGTCAGAGAGTGTCAGAGAGTTTCAGAGAGAGTCAGATAGTGTCTGAGAGTGTCAAAGAGTGTCAAAGTGTTTCAGAGGGTGTCAGAGAGTGTCAGAGACTGTCAGAGAGTTTCAGAGAGTGTCAAAGAGTTTCAGAGAGGTTCTGAGAGTGTCAGAGAGTTTCTGAGAGTTTCTGAGTGTGTCGAAGTGTGTCTGCGTGAGTCAGAGAGTGTCTGAGAGTGTCACAGAGTGTCAGAGATTGTCAGAGATTTTCAGAGCGTTTCAGAGATGTTCAGAGAGTGTCAGAGAGTGTCAGGGAGTTTCAGAGAGTTACAGAGTGTCACAGAGTGTCAGAGAGTTTCGGAGAGATTCAGAGAGTGTCAGAGAGTGTCAGAGAGTGTCACAGAGTGACACAGAGTTGCAGAGTGTGTCAGAGAGTGTCCGAGAGTTTCCGAAAGTGTCAGATACTGTCAGAGAGTTTCAGAAAGTGTTAGAGAGTGTCAGAGAGTGTCTGAGAATATCAGAGAGTTTCAGAGATCTTCAGAGAGTGTCAGAGAGTGCGAGAAAGTTTCAGAGAGTGTCACAGAGTGTCGGAGAGTTTCAGAGAGATTCAGAGAGTGTCCGAGAGATTCAGAAAGTGTCAGATAGTGTCAGAGAGTTTCAGAGATCTTCAGAGAGTGTCTGAGAGTGTCTGAGAGTGCCAGAGATTGTCAGAGAGTTTCAGAGAGTGTCAGAGAGTGTCAGAGAGTTTCAGAGAGTTTCAGAGAGTGTCAGAGAGTGTCACAGAGTTTCAGAGAGCTTCAGAGAGTTTCAGAGAGTGTCTGAAAGTTTCAGAGAGTGTCAGAGAGTTTCAGAGAGTGTCACAGATTGTCAGAGTGATTCAGAGAGATTCAGAGAGTGTCAGAGATTGTCAGAGTGTCAGACAGTTTCAGAGAGTTTCAGAGAGTGTCAGAGAGTTTCAGAGAGAGTCAGTGAATGTCTGAGAGTGTCAAAGAGTGTCACAGAGTTTCAGAGTGTCAGAGAGCATCAGAGAGTGTCAGAGAGTTTCAGAGAGAGTCAGAGAGTTTCAGAGACTTTCTGAGAGTGTCAGAGAGTTCCAGAGAGTTTCTGACAGTTTCTGAGAGTGTCGGGGGGTGTCTGGGAGAGTCAGAGAGTATCTGAGAGTGTCACAGAGTGTCAGAGAGTGTCAGAGATTTTCAGAGAGTTTCAGAGATGTTCAGAGAGTGTCAGAGAGTGCCAGAAAGTTTCAGAGAGTGTCACAGAGTGTCGGAGAGTTTCAGAGAGAATCAGAGAGTGTCCGAGAGATTCAGAAAGTGTCAGATAGTGTCAGAGAGTTTCAGAAAGTGTCACAGAGTGTCAGCGAGTGTCTGAGAGTGTCAGAGAGTGTCAGAGAGTTTCAGAGAGTGTCAGAGAGTGTCAGAGAGTTTCAGAGAATTTCAGAGAGTGTCAGAGAGTTTCAGAGAGTCTCAGATAGTGTCAGAGAGTGTCAGAGAGTGTCTGAGAGTGTCTGAGAGTTTCAGAGAGTGTCAGAGAGTGTCAGAGAGTTTCAGTGAGCTTCTGAGTGTTTCTGAGAGTGTCAAAGAGTGTCAAAGAGTTTCAGAGTGTCAGAGAGTGTCAGAGGGTTTCAGAGAGTGTCAGAGAGTGTCTGTGAGTGTCAGAGATTGTCAGAGAGTTTCAGAGAGCGTCAGAGAGTGTCAGAGAGTTTCAGAGAGTTTCAGAGAGTGTCAGAGAGTGTCAGAGAGTTTCAGAAAGTGTCAGAGAGTGTCAGAGAGTGTCACAGAGTTTCAGAGATTTTCAGAGAGTGCCAGAGATCTTCAGAGAGTGTCAGAGAGTGCCAGAAAGTTTCAGAGAGTGTCACAGAGTGTCGGAGAGTTTCAGAGAGATTCAGAGATTTTCCGAGAGATTCAGAAAGTGTCAGATAGTGTCAGAGAGTTTCAGAAAGTGTCAGAGAGTGTCAGAGAGTGTCTGAGAGTGTCAGAGAGTGTCAGAGAGTTTCAGAGAGTGTCAGAGAGTGTCAGAGAGTTTCAGAGAATTTCAGAGAGTGTCAGAGAGTTTCAGAGAGTCTCAGATAGTGTCAGAGAGTGTCAGAGAGTGTCTGAGAGTGTCTGAGAGTTTCAGAGAGTGTCAGAGAGTGTCAGAGAGATTCAGAGAGTTTCAGAGATCTTCAGAGAGTGTCAGTGAGTGCCATAGAGTGTCAGTGAGTGTCAGAGAGTTTCAGAGAGTGTCAGGGATTTTCAGAGAGTTTCAGAGATCTTCAGCGAGTGTCAGAGAGTGCCTGAAAGTTTCAGAGAGTGTCACAGAGTGTCGGAGAGTTTCAGAGAGTGTCAGAGAGTGTCAGAGATTTTCAAGAGTTTCAGAGAGTGTCAGAGAGCTTCAGACAGTGTCAGGGAGTGTCAGAGAGTGTCACAGAGTTTCAGATAGAGTCAGACAGTGTCTGAGATTGTCAAAGAGTTTCAGAGAGTGTCAGGGAGTGTCAGAAAGTGTCAGAGAGTGTCAGAGAGTGTCTGAGAATATCAGAGAGTTTCAGAGATCTTCAGAGAGTGTCAGAGAGTGCGAGAAAGTTTCAGAGAGTGTGACAGAGTGTCGGAGAGTTTCAGAGAGATTCAGAGAGTGTCCGAGAGATTCAGAAAGTGTCAGATAGTGTCAGAGAGTTTCAGAGATCTTCAGAGAGTGTCTGAGAGTTTCTGAGAGTGCCAGAGATTGTCAGAGTGTTTCAGAGAGTGTCAGAGAGTGTCAGAGAGTTTCAGAGAGTTTCAGAGAGTGTCAGAGAGTGTCAGAGAGTTTCAGAGAGTTTCAGAGAGCTTCAGAGAGTTTCAGAGAGTGTCTGAAAGTTTCAGAGAGTGTCAGAGAGTTTCAGAGAGTGTCACAGAGTGTCAGAGTGATTCAGAGAGATTCAGAGAGTGTCAGAGATTGTCAGAGAGTGTCAGACAGTTTCAGAGAGTTTCAGAGAGTGTCAGAGAGTTTCAGAGAGAGTCAGTGAGTGTCAGAGAGTGTCAAAGAGTGTCACAGAGTTTCAGAGTGTCAGAGAGCATCAGAGAGTGTCAGAGAGTTTCAGAGAGAGTCAGAGAGTTTCAGAGACTTTCTGAGAGTGTCAGAGAGTTCCAGAGAGTTTCAGAGAGTGTCACAGAGTGTCAGAGAGTTTCAGAGAGAGTCAGAGAGTTTCAGAGACTTTCTGAGAGTGTCAGAGAGTTTCAGAGAGTTTCAGAGAGTGTCAGAGAGTGTCAGAGAGTTTCAGAAAGTGTCAGAGAGTGTCAGAGAGTGTCACAGTGTTTCAGAGATTTTCAGAGAGTGCCAGAGATCTTCAGAGAGTGTCAGAGAGTGCCAGAAAGTTTCAGAGAGTGTCACAGAGTGTCGGAGAGTTTCAGAGAGATTCAGAGATTTTCCGAGAGATTCAGAAAGTGTCAGATAGTGTCAGAGAGTTTCAGAAAGTGTCAGAGAGTGTCAGAGAGTGTCTGAGAGTGTCAGAGAGTGTCAGAGAGTTTCAGAGAGTGTCAGAGAGTGTCAGAGAGTTTCAGAGAATTTCAGAGAGTGTCAGAGAGTTTCAGAGAGTCTCAGATAGTGTCAGAGAGTGTCAGAGAGTGTCTGAGAGTGTCTGAGAGTTTCAGAGAGTGTCAGAGAGTGTCAGAGAGTTTCAGAGAGTTTCAGAGAAGTTCAGAGAGTGTCAGTGAGTGCCATAGAGTGTCAGTGAGTGTCAGAGAGTTTCAGAGTGTCAGGGATTTTCAGAGAGTTTCAGAGATCTTCAGCGAGTGTCAGAGAGTGCCAGAAAGTTTCAGACAGTGTCACAGAGTGTCGGAGAGTTTCAGAGAGTGTCAGGGAGTGTCAGAGAGTTTCAGAGAGTTTCAGAGAGTGTCAGAGAGTGTCAGAGAGCTTCAGACAGAGTCAGGGAGTGTCAGAGAGTGTCACAGAGTGTCGGAGAGTTTCAGAGAGTGTCAGAGAGTTTCAGAGAGTTTCAGAGAGTGTCAGAGAGTTTCAGAGAGTGTCAGGGAGTGTCAGAGAGTGTCAGAGAGTTTCAGAGAGAGTCAGACAGTGTCTGAGATTGTCAAAGAGTGTCAAAGAGTTTCAGAGAGTGTCAGAGAGTGTCAGAGAGTTTCAGAGAGTGTCAGGGAGTGTCAGAGGGTGTCAGAGAGTTTCAGAGAGAGTCAGACAGTGTCTGAGAGTGTCAAAGAGTGTCAAAGAGTTTCAGAGAGTGTCAGAGAGTGTCAGAGAGTTTCAGAGATGTTCAGAGAGTGTCAGAGAGTGTCAGAAAGTTTCAGAGAGAGTCACAGTGTGTCAGAGCTTTTCAGAGAGATTCAGAGAGTGTCAGAGAGTGTCACAGAGTGTCATAGAGTTGCAGAGTGTGTCAGAGATTGTCCGAGAGTTTCAGAGAGAGTCAGACAGTGTCTGAGAGTGTCAAAGAGTGTCAAAGAGTTTCAGAGAGTGTCAGAGAGTGTCAGAGAGTTTCAGAGATGTTCAGAGAGTGTCAGGGAGTTTCAGAGAGTTTCAGAGAGTGTCACAGTGTGTCAGAGCTTTTCAGAGAGATTCAGAGAGTGTCAGAGAGTGTCACAGAGTGTCATAGAGTTGCAGAGTGTGTCAGAGATTGTCCGAGAGTTTCAGAAAGAGTCAGATAGTGTCAGAGAGTTTCAGAAAGTGTCAGAGAGTGTCAGAGAGTGTCTGAGAGTGTAAGAGAGTGTCAGAGTCTTTAAGAGAGTGTCACAGAGTTTCAGAGTATGTCAGAGATTTTCAGAGAGTGCCAGAGATCTTCAGAGAGTGTCAGAGAGTGCCAGAAAGTTTCAGAGAGTGTCACAGAGTGTCGGAGAGTTTCAGAGAGATTCAGAGAGTGTCCGAGAGATTCAGAAAGTGTCAGATAGTGTCAGAGAGTTTCAGAGATCTTCAGAGAGTGTCTGAGAGTGTCTGACAGTGCCAGAGATTGTCAGAGAGTTTCAGAGAGTGTCAGAGAGTGTCACAGAGTGACACAGAGTTGCAGAGTGTGTCAGAGAGTGTCCGAGAGTTTCTGAAAGTGTCAGATACTGTCAGAGAGTTTCAGAAAGTGTCAGAGAGTGTCAGAGAGTGTCTGAGAATATCAGAGAGTTTCTGAGATCTTCAGAGAGTGTCAGAGAGTGCGAGAAAGTTTCAGAGAGTGTGACAGAGTGTTGGAGAGTTTCAGAGAGATTCAGAGAGTGTCCGAGAGATTCAGAAAGTGTCAGATAGTGTCAGAGAGTTTCAGAGATCTTCAGAGAGTGTCTGAGAGTGTCTGAGAGTGCCAGAGATTGTCAGAGAGTTTCAGAGAGTGTCAGAGAGTGTCAGAGAGTTTCAGAGAGTTTCAGAGAGTGCCAGAGAGTGTCAGAGAGTTTCAGAGAGTTTCAGAGAGCTTCAGAGAGTTTCAGAGAGTGTCTGAAAGTTTCAGAGAGTGTCAGAGAGTTTCAGAGAGTGTCACAGAGTGTCAGAGTGATTCAGAGAGATTCAGAGAGTGTCAGAGATTGTCAGAGAGTGTCAGACAGTTTCAGAGAGTTTCAGAGAGTGTCAGAGAGTTTCAGAGAGAGTCAGTGAGTGTCAGAGAGTGTCAAAGAGTGTCACAGAGTTTCAGAGTGTCAGAGAGCATCAGAGAGTGTCAGAGAGTTTCAGAGAGAGTCAGAGAGCTTCAGAGACTTTCTGAGAGTGTCAGAGAGTTCCAGAGAGTTTCTGACAGTTTCTGAGAGTTTCGGAGGGTGTCTGGGAGAGTCAGAGAGTATCTGAGAGTGTCACAGAGTGTCAGAGAGTGTCAGAGATTTTCAGAGAGTTTCAGAGATGTTCAGAGAGTGTCAGAGAGTGCCAGAAAGTTTCAGAGAGTGTCACAGAGTGTCGGAGAGTTTCAGAGAGATTCAGAGAGTGTCCGAGAGATTCAGAAAGTGTCAGATAGTGTCAGAGAGTTTCAGAAAGTGTCACAGAGTGTCAGCGAGTGTCTGAGAGTGTCAGAGAGTGTCAGAGAGTTTCAGAGAGTGTCAGAGAGTGTCAGAGAGTTTCAGAGAATTTCAGAGAGTGTCAGAGAGTTTCAGAGAGTCTCAGATAGTGTCAGAGAGTGTCAGAGAGTGTCTGAGAGTGTCTGAGAGTTTCAGAGAGTGTCAGAGAGTGTTAGAGAGTTTCAGTGAGCTTCTGAGAGTTTCTGAGAGTGTCAAAGAGTGTCAAAGAGTTTCAGAGAGTGTCAGAGAGTGTCAGAGGGTTTCAGAGAGTGTCAGAGAGTGCCTGTGAGTGTCAGAGATTGTCAGAGAGTTTCAGAGAGCGTCAGAGAGTGTCAGAGAGTTTCAGAGAGTTTCAGAGAGTGTCAGAGAGTGTCAGAGAGTTTCAGAAAGTGTCAGAGAGTGTCACAGAGTGTCACAGAGTTTCAGAGATTTTCAGAGAGTGCCAGAGATCTTCAGAGAGTGTCAGAGAGTGCCAGAAAGTTTCAGAGAGTGTCACAGAGTGTCGGAGAGTTTCAGAGAGATTCAGAGATTTTCCGAGAGATTCAGAAAGTGTCAGATAGTGTCAGAGAGTTTCAGAAAGTGTCAGAGAGTGTCAGAGAGTGTCTGAGAGTGTCAGAGAGTGTCAGAGAGTTTCAGAGAGTGTCAGAGAGTGTCAGAGAGTTTCAGAGAATTTCAGAGAGTGTCAGAGAGTTTCAGAGAGTCTCAGATAGTGTCAGAGAGTGTCAGAGAGTGTCTGAGAGTGTCTGAGAGTTTCAGAGAGTGTCAGAGAGTGTCAGAGAGTTTCAGAGAGTTTCAGAGATCTTCAGAGAGTGTCAGTGAGTGCCATAGAGTGTCAGTGAGTGTCAGAGAGGTTCAGAGAGTGTCAGGGATTTTCAGAGAGTTTCAGAGATCTTCAGCGAGTGTCAGAGAGTGCCTGAAAGTTTCAGAGAGTGTCACAGAGTGTCGGAGAGTTTCAGAGAGTGTCAGAGAGTGTCAGAGAGTTTCAGAGAGTTTCAGAGAGTGTCAGAGAGCTTCAGACAGTGTCAGGGAGTGTCAGAGAGTGTCACAGAGTTTCAGATAGAGTCAGACAGTGTCTGAGATTGTCAAAGAGTTTCAGAGAGTGTCAGGGAGTGTCAGAAAGTGTCAGAGAGTGTCAGAGAGTGTCTGAGAATATCAGAGAGTTTCAGAGATCTTCAGAGAGTGTCAGAGAGTGCGAGAAAGTTTCAGAGAGTGTGACAGAGTGTCGGAGAGTTTCAGAGAGATTCAGAGAGTGTCCGAGAGATTCAGAAAGTGTCAGATAGTGTCAGAGAGTTTCAGAGATCTTCAGAGAGTGTCTGAGAGTTTCTGAGAGTGCCAGAGATTGTCAGAGTGTTTCAGAGAGTGTCAGAGAGTGTCAGAGAGTTTCAGAGAGTTTCAGAGAGTGTCAGAGAGTGTCAGAGAGTTTCAGAGAGTTTCAGAGAGCTTCAGAGAGTTTCAGAGAGTGTCTGAAAGTTTCAGAGAGTTTCAGAGAGTGTCACAGAGTGTCAGAGTGATTCAGAGAGATTCAGAGAGTGTCAGAGATTGTCAGAGAGTGTCAGACAGTTTCAGAGAGTTTCAGAGAGTGTCAGAGAGTTTCAGAGAGAGTCAGTGAGTGTCAGAGAGTGTCAAAGAGTGTCACAGAGTTTCAGAGTGTCAGAGAGCATCAGAGAGTGTCAGAGAGTTTCAGAGAGAGTCAGAGAGTTTCAGAGACTTTCTGAGAGTGTCAGAGAGTTCCAGAGAGTTACTGACAGTTTCTGAGAGTTTCGGAGGGTGTCTGGGAGAGTCAGAGAGTATCTGAGAGTGTCACAGAGTGTCAGAGAGTGTCAGAGATTTTCAGAGAGTTTCAGAGATGTTCAGAGAGTGTCAGAGAGTGCCAGAAAGTTTCAGAGAGTGTCACAGAGTGTCGGAGAGTTTCAGAGAGATTCAGAGAGTGTCCGAGAGATTCAGAAAGTGTCAGATAGTGTCAGAGAGTTTCAGAAAGTGTCACAGAGTGTCAGCGAGTGTCTGAGAGTGTCAGAGAGTGTCAGAGAGTTTCAGAGAGTGTCAGAGAGTGTCAGAGAGTTTCAGAGAATTTCAGAGAGTGTCAGAGAGTTTCAGAGAGTCTCAGATAGTGTCAGAGAGTGTCAGAGAGTGTCTGAGAGTGTCTGAGAGTTTCAGAGAGTGTCAGAGAGTGTCAGAGAGTTTCAGTGAGCTTCTGAGAGTTTCTTAGAGTATCAAAGAGTGTCGAAGAGTTTCAGAGAGTGTCAGAGAGTGTCAGAGGGTTTCAGAGAGTGTCAGAGAGTGTCTGAGAGTGTCAGAGATTGTCAGAGAGTTTCAGAGAGCGTCAGAGAGTGTCAGAGAGTTTCAGAGAGTTTCAGAGAGTGTCAGAGAGTGTCAGAGAGTTTCAGAAAGTGTCAGAGAGTGTCAGAGAGTGTCACAGAGTTTCAGAGATTTTCAGAGAGTGCCAGAGATCTTCAGAGAGTGTCAGAGAGTGCCAGAAAGTTTCAGAGAGTGTCACAGAGTGTCGGAGAGTTTCAGAGAGATTCAGAGATTTTCCGAGAGATTCAGAAAGTGTCAGATAGTGTCAGGGAGTTTCAGAAAGTGTCAGAGAGTGTCAGAGAGTTTCTGAGAGTGTCAGAGAGTGTCAGAGAGTTTCAGAGAGTGTCAGAGAGTTTCAGAGAATTTCAGAGAGTGTCAGAGAGTTTCAGAGAGTCTCAGATAGTGTCAGAGAGTGTCAGAGAGTGTCTGAGAGTGTCTGAGAGTTTCAGAGAGTGTCAGAGAGTGTCAGAGAGTTTCAGAGAGTTTCAGAGAAGTTCAGAGAGTGTCAGTGAGTGCCATAGAGTGTCAGTGAGTGTCAGAGAGTTTCAGAGTGTCAGGGATTTTCAGAGAGTTTCAGAGATCTTCAGCGAGTGTCAGAGAGTGCCAGAAAGTTTCAGACAGTGTCACAGAGTGTCGGAGAGTTTCAGAGAGTGTCAGGGAGTGTCAGAGAGTTTCAGAGAGTTTCAGAGAGTGTCAGAGAGTGTCAGAGAGCTTCAGACAGAGTCAGGGAGTGTCAGAGAGTGTCACAGAGTGTCGGAGAGTTTCAGAGAGTGTCAGAGAGTTTCAGAGAGTTTCAGAGAGTGTCAGAGAGTTTCAGAGAGTGTCAGGGAGTGTCAGAGAGTGTCAGAGAGTTTCAGAGAGAGTCAGACAGTGTCTGAGATTGTCAAAGAGTGTCAAAGAGTTTCAGAGAGTGTCAGAGAGTGTCAGAGAGTTTCAGAGAGTGTCAGGGAGTGTCAGAGGGTGTCAGAGAGTTTCAGAGAGAGTCAGACAGTGTCTGAGAGTGTCAAAGAGTGTCAAAGAGTTTCAGAGAGTGTCAGAGAGTGTCAGAGAGTTTCAGAGATGTTCAGAGAGTGTCAGAGAGTGTCAGAAAGTTTCAGAGAGAGTCACAGTGTGTCAGAGCTTTTCAGAGAGATTCAGAGAGTGTCAGAGAGTGTCACAGAGTGTCATAGAGT
Source organism: Heterodontus francisci (assembly GCF_036365525.1). Classification (NCBI taxonomy): domain Eukaryota; kingdom Metazoa; phylum Chordata; class Chondrichthyes; order Heterodontiformes; family Heterodontidae; genus Heterodontus; species Heterodontus francisci. Next base: position 41,827,356 of record NC_090410.1, read on the forward strand.
TGCAGAGTGTGTCAGAGATTGTCCGAGAGTTTCAGAGAGAGTCAGACAGTGTCTGAGAGTGTCAAAGAGTGTCAAAGAGTTTCAGAGAGTGTCAGAGAGTGTCAGAGAGTTTCAGAGATGTTCAGAGAGTGTCAGGGAGTTTCAGAGAGTTTCAGAGAGTGTCACAGTGTGTCAGAGCTTTTCAGAGAGATTCAGAGAGTGTCAGAGAGTGTCACAGAGTGTCATAGAGTTGCAGAGTGTGTCAGAGATTGTCCGAGAGTTTCAGAAAGAGTCAGATAGTGTCAGAGAGTTTCAGAAAGTGTCAGAGAGTGTCAGAGAGTGTCTGAGAGTGTAAGAGAGTGTCAGAGTCTTTCAGAGAGTGTCACAGAGTTTCAGAGTATGTCAGAGATTTTCAGAGAGTGCCAGAGATCTTCAGAGAGTGTCAGAGAGTGCCAGAAAGTTTCAGAGAGTGTCACAGAGTGTCGGAGAGTTTCAGAGAGATTCAGAGAGTGTCCGAGAGATTCAGAAAGTGTCAGATAGTGTCAGAGAGTTTCAGAGATCTTCAGAGAGTGTCTGAGAGTGTCTGAGAGTGTCAAAGAGTGCCAAAGAGTTTCAGAGAGTGTCAGAGAGTGTCAGAGGGTATCAGAGAGTGTCAGAGAGTTTCAGAGAATTTCTGAGAGTGTCAGAGAGTGCCTGAGAGTTTCTGAGAGTGTCACAGAGTGTCAGAGAGTGTCAGAGATTTTCAGAGAGTTTCAGAGATGTTCAGAGAGTGTCAGAGAGTGTCAGAAAGTTTCAGAGAGAGTCAGAGAGTGTCAGGGAGTTTCAGAGAGTTTCAGTGAGTGTCACAGAGTGTCAGAGCTTTTCAGAGAGATTCAGAGAGTGTCAGAGATTGTCAGAGAGTGTCAGACAGTTTCAGAGCGTTTCAGAGCGTGTCAGAGAGTTTCAGACAGTTTCAGAGAGTGTCAGAGAGTGTCAGAGAGTTTCAGAGAGTCTCAGATAGTGTCAGAGAGTGTCAGAGAGTGTCTGAGAGTGTCTGAGAGTTTCAGAGAGTGTCAGAGAGTGTCAGAGAGTTTCAGTGAGCTTCTGAGAGTTTCTGAGAGTGTCAGAGAGTTACAAAGAGTTTCAGAGAGTTTCAGAGAGTGTCAGAAAGTTTCAGAGAGTGTCCGAGAGTTTCAGAGAGTTTCAGAGGGTGTCACAGAGTGTCAGAGAGTTTCAGAAAGCTTCAGAGAGTGTCATGGAGTGTCAGAGAGTGTCAGAGAGTTTCAGAGAGTTTCAGAGAGAGTCAGACAGTGTCTGAGAGTGTCAAAGAGTGTCAAAGAGTTTCAGAGAGTGTCAGAGAGTGTCAGAGAGTTTCAGAGAATTTCTGAGAGTGTCAGAGAGTGCCTGAGAGTTTCTGACAGTTTCTGAGTGTGCCGGAGAGTGTCAGAGAGTGTCAGAGTGTTTCAGAGAGTGTCACAGAGTTTCAGAGAGTGTCAGAGATTTTCAGAGAGTTTCAGTGATCTTCAGAGAGTGTCAGTGAGTGCCACAGAGTGTCAGTGAGTGTCAGAGCGTTTCAGAGATTGTCAGACAGTGTCAGATAGTGTCAGTGATTGTCAGAGAGTATCAGAGAGTGTCTGCGAGATTCAGAGAGAGTCATCGAGTGTCAGAGAGTGTCAGAGAGTTTCAGAGATTGTCACAGAGTGTCAGAGAGTTTCAGAGAGTTTCAGAGAGTTTCAGAGATCTTCAGAGTGTTTCAGAGTGTTTCAGAGAGTGTCGGAATGTTTCAAGAGAGTGTCAGAGAGTGTCATAGACTTTTAGAGAATTTCAGAGAGTGTCACAGAATGTCAGAGAGTATCAGAGAGCTTCAGAGAGTGTCAGAGAGTGTCAGAGATAGTAGAGAGTTTCAGAGAGAGTCAGAAAGTGTCTGAGAGTGTCAGAGTGTTTCAGAGAGTGTCAGAGAGTTTCAGAGACATTCTGATAGTGTCAGAGAGTGCCTGAGAGTTTCTGACAGTTTCTGAGTGTGTCGGAGAGACTCAGAGAATGTCAGAGATTTTCAGAGAGTTTCACAGAGTGTCAGAGAGTTTCAGAGAGTTTCAGAGAGTGTCAGAGAGTGCCAGAGAGCTTCAGACAGTGTCAGGGAGTGTCAGAGAGTGTCAGAGAGTTTCAGATAGAGTCAGACAGTGTTTGAGATTGTCAAAGAGTGTCAAAGAGTTTCAGAGAGTGTCAGAGAGTGTCAGAGAGCTTCAGAGAGTTTCAGGGAGTGTCAGAGAGTGTCAGAGAGTTTCAGAGAGAGTCAGATAGTGTCTGAGAGTGTCAAAGAGTGTCAAAGTGTTTCAGAGGGTGTCAGAGAGTGTCAGAGAGTGTCAGAGAGTTTCAGAGAGTGTCAAAGAGTTTCAGAGAGGTTCTGAGAGTGTCAGAGAGTTTCTGAGAGTTTCTGAGTGTGTCGAAGTGTGTCTGCGGGAGTCAGAGAGTGTCTGAGAGTGTCACAGAGTGTCAGAGAGTGTCAGAGATTTTCAGAGAGTTTCAGAGATGTTCAGAGAGTGTCAGAGAGTGTCAGGGAGTTTCAGAGAGTTACAGAGTGTCACAGAGTGTCAGAGAGTTTCGGAGAGATTCAGAGAGTGTCAGAGAGTGTCAGAGAGTTTCAGAGATTGTCACAGAGTGTCAGAGCTTTTCAGAGAGATTCAGAGAGTGTCAGAGAGTGTCACAGAGTGTCATAGAGTTGCAGAGTGTGTCAGAGAGTGTCCGAGAGTTTCAGAAAGAGTCAGAGAGTGTCAGAGAGTTTCAGAAAGAGTCAGAGAGTGTCAGAGAGTGTCTGAGAGTGTCAGAGAGTGTCAGAGTCTTTCAGAGAGTGTCAGAGAGATTCAGAGAGTGTCAGAGAGTGTCACAGAGTGTCATAGAGTTGCAGAGTGTGTCAGAGAGTGTCCGAGAGTTTTAGAAAGAGTCAGAGAGTGTCGGAGAGTTTCAGAAAGAGTCAGAGAGTGTCAGAGAGTGTCTGAGAGTGTCAGAGAGTGTCAGAGTTTTTCAGAGCGTGTCACAGAGTTTCAGAGAGTGTCAGAGATTTTCAGAGAGTGCCAGAGATCTTCAGAGAGTGTCAGAGAGTGCCAGAAAGTTTCAGAGAGTGTCACAGAGTGTCGGAGAGTTTCAGGGAGATTCAGAGAGTGTCCGAGAGATTCAGAAAGCGTCAGATAGTGTCAGAGAGTTTCAGAAAGTGTCTGAGAGTGTCAGAGAGTGTCTGAGAGTGTCAGAGAGTGTCAGAGAGTTTCAGAGAGTGTCAGAGAGTGTCAGAGAGTTTCAGAGAATTTCAGAGAGTGTCAGAGAGTTTCAGAGAGTCTCAGATAGTGTCAGAGAGTGTCAGAGAGTGTCTGAGAGTGTCTGAGAGTTTCAGAGAGTGTCAGAGAGTTTCAGTGAGCTTCTGAGAGTTTCTGAGAATGTCAGAGAGTTACAAAGAGTTTCAGAGAGTTTCAGAGAGTGTCCGAAAGTTTCAGAGAGTGTCCGAGAGATTCAGAGAGTTTCAGAGGGTGTCACAGAGTGTCAGAGAGTTTCAGAAATCTTCAGAGAGTGTCAGGGAGTGTCAGAGAGTGTCAGAGAGTTTCAGAGAGTTTCAGAGAGAGTCAGACAGTGTCTGAGAGTGTCAAAGAGTGCCAAAGAGTTTCAGAGAGTGTCAGAGAGTGTCAGAGAGTGTCAGAGGGTTTCGGAGAGTGTCAGAGAGTTTCAGAGAAATTCTGAGAGTGTCAGAGAGTGCCTGAGAGTTTCAGAGAGTGTCTGAAAGTTTCAGAGAGTGTCCGAGAGTTTCAGAGAGTTTCAGAGGGTGTCACAGAGTGTCAGAGAGTTTCAGAAATCTTCAGAGAGTGTCAGGGAGTGTCAGAGAGTGTCAGAGAGTTTCAGAGAGAGTCAGACAGTGTCTGAGAGTGTCAAAGAGTGCCAAACAGTTTCAGAGAGTGTCAGAGAGTGTCAGAGAGTGTCAGAGGGTATCAGAGAGTGTCAGAGAGTTTCAGAGAATTTCTGAGAGTGTCAGAGAGTGCCTGAGAGTTTCTGAGAGTGTCACAGAGTGTCAGAGAGTGTCAGAGATTTTCAGAGAGTTTCAGAGATGTTCAGAGAGTGTCAGAGAGTGTCAGAAAGTTTCAGAGAGAGTCAGAGAGTGTCAGGGAGTTTCAGAGAGTTTCAGTGAGTGTCACAGAGTGTCAGATCTTTTCAGAGAGATTCAGAGAGTGTCAGAGAGTGTCACAGGGTGTCATAGAGTTGCAGAGTGTGTCAGAGAGTGTCCGAGAGTTTCAGAAAGAGTCAGAGAGTGTCACAGAGTTTCAGAAAGAGTCAGAGAGTGTCTGAGAGTGTCAGAGAGTGTCAGAGTTTTTCAGAGAGTGTCACAGAGTTTCAGAGAGTGTCAGAGATTTTCAGAGAGTGCCAGAGATCTTCAGAGAGTGTCAGAGAGTGCTAGAAAGTTTCAGAGAGTGTCACAGAGTGTCGGAGAGTTTCAGAGAGATTCAGAGAGTGTCCGAGAGATTCAGAAAGCGTCAGATAGTGTCAGAGAGTTTCAGAAAGTGTCACAGAGTGTCAGAGAGTTTCTGAGAGTGTCAGAGAGTGTCAGAGAGTTTCAGAGAGTGTCAGAGAGTTTCAGAGAATTTCAGAGAGTGTCAGAGAGTTTCAGAGAGTCTCAGATAGTGTCAGAGAGTGTCAGAGAGTGTCTGAGAGTGTCTGAGAGTTTCAGAGAGTGTCAGAGTGTGTCAGAGAGTTTCAGTGAGCTTCTGAGAGTTTCTGAGATTGTCAGAGAGTTACATAGAGTTTCAGAGAGTTTCAGAGAGTGTCAGAAAGTTTCAGAGAGTGTCCGAGAGTTTCAGAGAGTTTCAGAGAGTTTCAGAGAGAGTCAGACAGTGTCTGAGAGTGTCAAAGAGTGTCAAAGAGTTTCAGAGAGTGTCAGAGAGTGTCAGAGAGTGTCAGAGGGTTTCAGAGAGTGTCAGAGAGTTTCAGAGAATTTCTGAGAGTGTCAGAGAGTGCCTGAGAGTTTCTGACAGTTTCTGAGTGTGCCGGAGAGTGTCAGAGAGTGTCAGAGTGTTTCAGAGAGTGTCACAGAGTTTCAGAGAGTGTCAGAGATTTTCAGAGAGTTTCAGAGATCTTCAGAGAGTGTCAGTGAGTGCCACAGAGTGTCAGTGAGTGTCAGAGCGTCTCAGAGATTGTCAGACAGTGTCAGATAGTGTCAGTGATTGTCAGAGAGTATCCGAGAGTGTCTGCGAGATTCAGAGAGAGTCATCGAGTGTCAGAGAGTGTCAGAGAGTTTCAGAGATTGTCACAGAGTGTCAGAGAGTTTCAGAGAGTTTCAGAGAGTTTCAGAGAGTTTCTGAGATTTTCTGAGATTGTCAGAGAGTTTCAGAGAGTTTCAGAGATCTTCAGAGTGTTTCAGAGTGTTTCAGAGAGTGTCGGAATGTTTCAAGAGAGTGTCAGAGAGTGTCATAGACTTATAGAGAATTTCAGAGAGTGTCACAGAATGTCAGAGAGTATCAGAGAGCTTCAGAGAGTGTCAGAGAGTGTCAGAGATAGTAGAGAGTTTCAGAGAGAGTCAGAAAGTGTCTGAGAGTGTCAGAGAGTTTCAGAGAGTGTCAGAGAGTTTCAGAGACATTCTGATAGTGTCAGAGAGTGCCTGAGAGTTTCTGACAGTTTCTGAGTGTGTCGGAGAGGCTCAGAGAATGTCAGAGATTTTCAGAGAGTGTCACAGAGTGTCAGAGAGTTTCAGAGAGTTTCAGAGAGTGTCAGAGAGTGTCAGAGAGCTTCAGACAGTGTCAGGGAGTGTCAGAGAGTGTCAGAGAGTTTCAGATAGAGTCAGACAGTGTCTGAGATTGTCAAAGAGTGTCAAAGAGTTTCAGAGAGTGTCAGAGAGTGTCAGAGAGCTTCAGAGAGTGTCAGGGAGTGTCAGAGAGTGTCAGAGAGTTTCAGAGAGAGTCATATAGTGTCTGAGAGTGTCAAAGAGTGTCAAAGTGTTTCAGAGGGTGTCAGAGAGTGTCAGAGAGTTTCAGAGTGTGTCAAAGAGTTTCAGAGAGGTTCTGAGAGTGTCGAAGTGTGTCTGCGGGAGTCAGAGAGTGTCAGAGAGTGTCACAGAGTGTCAGAGAGTGTCAGAGATTTTCAGAGAGTTTCAGAGATGTTCAGAGAGTGTCAGAGAGTGTCAGGGAGTTTCAGAGAGTTACAGAGTGTCACAGAGTGTCAGAGAGTTTCGGAGAGATTCAGAGAGTGTCGGAGAGTGTCAGGGAGTGTCACAGAGTGACACAGAGTTGCAGAGTGTGTCACAGAGTGTCCGAGAGTTTCCGAAAGTGTCAGATACTGTCAGAGAGTTTCAGAAAGTGTCAGAGAGTGTCTGAGAATATCAGAGAGTGTCAGAGTGTTTCAGAGAGTTTCACAGAGTTTCAGAGAGTGCCAGAGATTTTCAGAGAGTTTCAGAGATCTTCAGAGAGTGTCAGAGAGTGCGAGAAAGTTTCAGTGAGTGTGACAGAGTGTCGGAGAGTTTCAGAGAGATTCAGAGAGTGTCCGAGAGATTCAGAAAGTGTCAGATAGTGTCAGCGAGTTTCAGAGATCTTCAGAGAGTGTCTGAGAGTGTCTGAGAGTGCCAGAGATTGTCAGAGAGTTTCAGAGAGTGTCAGAGAGTGTCAGAGAGTTTCAGAGAGTTTTAGAGAGTGTCAGAGAGTGTCAGACAGTTTCAGAGAGTTTCAGAGAGCTTCAGAGAGTTTCAGAGAGTGTCAGAAAGTTTCAGAGAGTGTCACAGAGTTTCAGAGAGTGTCACAGAGTGTCAGAGTGATTCAGAGAGATTCAGAGATTGTCAGAGATTGTCAGAGAGTGTCAGACAGTTTCAGAGAGTTTCAGAGCGTGTCAGAGAGTTTCAGACAGTTTCAGAGAGTGTCAGAGAGTGTCAGAGAGTTTCAGAGAGTCTCAGATAGTGTCAGAGAGTGTCAGAGAGTGTCTGAGAGTGTCTGAGAGTTTCAGAGAGTGTCAGAGAGTGTCAGAGAGTTTCAGTGAGCTTCTGAGAGTTTCTGAGAGTGTCAGAGAGTTACAGACAGTTTCAGAGAGTGTCAGAGAGTTTCAGAGAGTCTCAGATAGTTTCAGAGAGTGTCAGATAGTGTCAGAGAGTTTCAGAAAGTGTCACAGAGTGTCAGAGAGTGTCTGAGAGTGTCAGAGAGTGTCAGAGAGTTTCAGAGATTGTCAGAGAGTTTCAGAGAATTTCAGAGAGTGTCAGAGTGTTTCAGAGAGTCTCAGATAGTGTCAGAGACTGTCAGAGAGTGTCTGAGAGTGTCTGAGAGTTTCAGAGAGTGTCAGAGAGTGTCAGAGAGTTTCAGTGAGCTTCTGAGAGTTTCTGAGAGTGTCAGAGAGTTACAAAGAGTTTCAGAGAGTTTCAGAGAGTGTCAGAAAGTTTCAGAGAGTGTCCGAGATTTTCAGAGAGTTTCAGAGGGTGTCACAGAGTGTCAGAGAGTTTCAGAAAGCTTCAGAGAGAGTCAGACAGTGTCTGAGAGTGTCAAAGAGTGTCAAAGAGTTTCAGAGAGTGTCAGAGAGTGTCAGAGGGTTTCAGAGAGTGTCAGAGAGTTTCAGAGAATTTCTGAGAGTGTCAGAGAGTGCCTGAGAGTTTCTGACAGTTTCTGAGTTTGCCGGAGAGTGTCAGAGTGTTTCAGAGAGTGTCACAGAGTTTCAGAGAGTGTCAGAGATTTTCAGAGAGTTTCAGAGATCTTCAGAGAGTGTCAGTGAGTGCCACAGAGTGTCAGTGAGTGTCAGAGAGTTTCAGAGAGTGTCAGAGATTTTCAGAGAGTTTCAGAGATCTTCAGAGAGTGTCAGAGAGTGCCAGAAAGTTTCAGAGAGTGTCACAGAGTGCCGGAGAGTGTCAGAGAGATTCAGAGAGTGTCCGAGAGATTCAGAAAGTGTCAGATAGTGTCAGAGAGTTTCAGAAAGTGTCAGAGAGTGTCTGAGAGTGTCAGAGATTGTCAGAGAGTTTCAGAGAGTGTCAGTGAGTTTCAGAGAGTTTCAGAGAGTGTCAGAGAGTGTCAGAGAGCTTCAGACAGTGTCAGGGAGTGTCAGAGAGTGTCAGAGAGTTTCAGATAGAGTCAGACAGTGTCTGAGATTGTCAAAGAGTGTCAAAGAGTTTCAGAGAGTGTCAGAGAGTTTCAGAGAGTGTCAGGGAGTGTCAGAGAGTGTCAGAGAGTTTCAGGGAGAGTCAGACAGTGTCACAGAGTGTCAAAGAGTGTCAAATAGTTTCAGAGAGTGTCAGAGAGTTTCAGAGAGTTTCTGAGAAAGTCAGAGAGTGCCAGAGAGTTTCTGAGAGTTTCTGAGTGTGTCAAAGTGTGTCTGCGGGAGTCAGAGAGTATCTGAGAGTGTCACAGAGTGTCAGAGAGTGTCAGAGATTTTCAGAAAGTGTCAGATAGTATCAGAGAGTTTCAGAGATTTTCAGAGAGTGCCTGAGAGTGTCTGAGAGTGCCAGAGATTGTCAGAGAGTTTCAGAGATTGTCAGAGAGTGTCAGAGAGTTTCAGAGAGTTTCAGAGAGTTTCAGAGAGTGTCAGAGAGTTTCAGAGACTTTCAGAGAGCTTCAGAGAGTTTCAGAGATCTTCAGAGAGTGTCTGGGAGTGTCTGAGAGTGCCAGAGATTGTCAGAGAGTTTCAGAGAGTGTCAGAGAGTGTCAGAGAGTTTCAGAGAGTCTCAGAGAGTGCCAGAGAGTCTCAGAGAGTTTCAGGGAGTTTCTGATTGTTTCTGAGAGAGTCAGAGAGTTTCAGAGAGTTTCAGAGAGCTTCAGAGAGTTTCAGAGAGTGTCAGAAAGTTTCAGAGATTGTCAGAGAGTTTCAGAGAGTGTCACAGAGTGTCAGAGTGATTCAGAGAGTTTTAGAGAGAGTCAGTGAGTGTCAGAGAGTGTCATAGAGTGTCACAGAGTTTCAGAGAGTGTCAGAGAGCGTCAGAGAGTGTCAGAGAGTTTCAGAGAGTGTCAGAGAGTTTCAGAGACTTTCTGAGAGTGTCAGAGAGTTCCAGAGTGTTTCTGAGAGTTTCTGAGTGTGTCGGAGTGTGTCTGAAAGAGTCAGAGAGTATCTGAGAGTGTCACAGAGTGTCAGAGAGTGTCAGAGATTTTCAGAGAGTTTCAGAGATGTTCAGAGAGTGTCAGAGATTGCCAGAAAGTTTCAGAGAGAGTCAGAGAGTGTCAGGGAGTTTCAGAGAGTTTCAGAGAGTGTCACAGAGTGTCAGAGCTTTTCAGAGAGATTCAGAGAGTGTCAGAGAGTGTCACAGAGTGTCATAGAGTTGCAGAGTGTGTCAGAGAGTGTCCGAGAGTTTCAGAAAGAGTCAGATAGTGTCGGAGAGTGTCTGAGAGTGTAAGAGAGTGTCAGAGTCTTTCAGAGAGTGTCACAGAGTTTCAGAGAGTGTCAGAGATTTTCAGAGAATGCCAGAGAGTGTCACAGAGTGTCATAGAGTTGCAGAAAGAGTCAGAGAGTGTCAGAGAGTGTCTGAGAGTGTCAGAGAGTGTCAGAGTTTTTCAGAGAGATTCAGAGAGTGTCAGAGAGTGTCACAGAGTGTCATAGAGTTGCAGAGTGTGTCAGAGAGGACGGAGAGTTTTAGAAAGAGTCAGAGAGTGTCAGAGAGTGTCTGAGAGTGTCAGAGAGTGTCAGAGTTTTTCAGAGCGTGTCACAGAGTTTCAGAGAGTGTCAGAGATTTTCAGAGAGTGCCAGAGATCTTCAGAGAGTGTCAGAGAGTGCCAGAAAGTATCAGAGAGTGTCACAGAGTGTCGGAGAGTTTCAGAGAGATTCAGAGAGTGTCCGAGAGATTCAGAAAGCGTCAGATAGTGTCAGAGAGTTTCAGAAAGTGTCAGAGAGTTTCAGAGATGTTCAGAGAGTGTCAGAGAGTGTCAGAAAGTTTCAGAGAGAGTCAGTGAGTGTCAGGGAGTTCCAGAGAGTTTCAGAGAGTGTCACAGAGTGTCAGAGCTTTTCAGAGAGATTCAGAGAGTGTCAGAGAGTGTCACAGGGTGTCATAGAGTTGCAGAGTGTGTCAGAGAGTGTCCGAGAGTTTCAGAAAGAGTCAGAGAGTGTCAGAGTTTTTCAGAGAGTTTCAGAGAGTGTCAGAGAGTGTCAGAGAGCTTCAGACAGTGTCAGGGAGTGTCAGAGAGTGTCAGAGAGTTTCAGATAGAGTCAGACAGTGTCTGAGATTGTCAAAGAGTGTCAAAGAGTTTCAGAGAGTGTCAGAGAGTGTCAGAGAGCTTCAGAGAGTGTCAGGGAGTGTCAGAGAGTGTCAGAGAGTTTCAGAGAGAGTCATATAGTGTCTGAGAGTGTCAAAGAGTGTCAAAGTGTTTCAGAGGGAGTCAGAGAGTGTCAGAGAGTTTCAGAGAGTGTCCGAGAGTTTCAGAAAGAGTCAGATAGTGTCAGAGAGTTTCAGAAAGAGTCAGAGAGTGTCAGAGAGTGTCTGAGAGTGTCAGAGAGTGTCAGAGTCTTTCAGAGAGTGTCAGAGAGTTTCAGAGAGTGTCAGAGATTTTCAGAGAGTGCCAGAGATCTTCAGAGAGTGTCAGAGAGTGCCAGAAATTTTCAGAGAGTGTCACAGAGTGTCGGAGAGTTTCAGAGAGATTCAGAGAGTGTCCGAGAGATTCAGAAAGTGTCAGATAGTGTCAGAGAGTTTCAGAAAGTGTCACAGAGTGTCAGAGAGTGTCTGAGAGTGTCAGAGAGTGTCAGAGAGTTTCAGAGAGTGTCAGAGAGTTTCAGAGAATTTCAGAGAGTGTCAGAGTGTTTCAGAGAGTCTCAGATAGTGTCAGAGACTGTCAGAGAGTGTCTGAGAGTGTCTGAGAGTTTCAGAGAGTGTCAGAGAGTGTCAGAGAGTTTCAGTGAGCTTCTGAGAGTTTCTGAGAGTGTCAGAGAGTTACAAAGAGTTTCAGAGAGTTTCAGAGAGTGTCAGAAAGTTTCAGAGAGTGTCCGAGATTTTCAGAGAGTTTCAGAGGGTGTCACAGAGTGTCAGAGAGTTTCAGAAAGCTTCAGAGAGAGTCAGACAGTGTCTGAGAGTGTCAAAGAGTGTCAAAGAGTTTCAGAGAGTGTCAGAGAGTGTCAGAGGGTTTCAGAGAGTGTCAGAGAGTTTCAGAGAATTTCTGAGAGTGTCAGAGAGTGCCTGAGAGTTTCTGACAGTTTCTGAGTTTGCCGGAGAGTGTCAGAGTGTTTCAGAGAGTGTCTCAGAGTTTCAGAGAGTGTCAGAGATTTTCAGAGAGTTTCAGAGATCTTCAGAGAGTGTCAGTGAGTGCCACAGAGTGTCAGTGAGTGTCAGAGTTTCAGAGAGTGTCAGAGATTTTCAGAGAGTTTCAGAGATCTTCAGAGAGTGTCAGAGAGTGCCAGAAAGTTTCAGAGAGTGTCACAGAGTGCCGGAGAGTGTCAGAGAGATTCAGAGAGTGTCCGAGAGATTCAGAAAGTGTCAGATAGTGTCAGAGAGTTTCAGAAAGTGTCAGAGAGTGTCTGAGAGTGTCAGAGATTGTCAGAGAGTTTCAGAGAGTGTCAGTGAGTTTCAGAGAGTTTCAGAGAGTGTCAGAGAGTGTCAGAGAGCTTCAGACAGTGTCAGGGAGTGTCAGAGAGTGTCAGAGAGTTTCAGATAGAGTCAGACAGTGTCTGAGATTGTCAAAGAGTGTCAAAGAGTTTCAGAGAGTGTCAGAGAGTGTCAGAGAGCTTCAGAGAGTGTCAGGGAGTGTCAGAGAGTGTCAGAGAGTTTCAGAGAGAGTCATATAGTGTCTGAGAGTGTCAAAGAGTGTCAAAGTGTTTCAGAGGGAGTCAGAGAGTGTCAGAGAGTTTCAGAGAGTGTCCGAGAGTTTCAGAAAGAGTCAGATAGTGTCAGAGAGTTTCAGAAAGAGTCAGAGAGTGTCAGAGAGTGTCTGAGAGTGTCAGAGAGTGTCAGAGTCTTTCAGAGAGTGTCAGAGAGTTTCAGAGAGTGTCAGAGATTTTCAGAGAGTGCCAGAGATCTTCAGAGAGTGTCAGAGAGTGCCAGAAATTTTCAGAGAGTGTCACAGAGTGTCGGAGAGTTTCAGAGAGATTCAGAGAGTGTCCGAGAGATTCAGAAAGTGTCAGATAGTGTCAGAGAGTTTCAGAAAGTGTCACAGAGTGTCAGAGAGTGTCTGAGAGTGTCAGAGAGTGTCAGAGAGTTTCAGAGAGTGTCAGAGAGTTTCAGAGAATTTCAGAGAGTGTCAGAGTGTTTCAGAGAGTCTCAGATAGTGTCAGAGACTGTCAGAGAGTGTCTGAGAGTGTCTGAGAGTTTCAGAGAGTGTCAGAGAGTGTCAGAGAGTTTCAGTGAGCTTCTGAGAGTTTCTGAGAGTGTCAGAGAGTTACAAAGAGTTTCAGAGAGTTTCAGAGAGTGTCAGAAAGTTTCAGAGAGTGTCCGAGATTTTCAGAGAGTTTCAGAGGGTGTCACAGAGTGTCAGAGAGTTTCAGAAAGCTTCAGAGAGAGTCAGACAGTGTCTGAGAGTGTCAAAGAGTGTCAAAGAGTTTCAGAGAGTGTCAGAGAGTGTCAGAGGGTTTCAGAGAGTGTCAGAGAGTTTCAGAGAATTTCTGAGAGTGTCAGAGAGTGCCTGAGAGTTTCTGACAGTTTCTGAGTTTGCCGGAGAGTGTCAGAGTGTTTCAGAGAGTGTCACAGAGTTTCAGAGAGTGTCAGAGATTTTCAGAGAGTTTCAGAGATCTTCAGAGAGTGTCAGTGAGTGCCACAGAGTGTCAGTGAGTGTCACAGAGTTTCAGAGAGTGTCAGAGATTTTCAGAGAGTTTCAGAGATCTTCAGAGAGTGTCAGAGAGTGCCAGAAAGTTTCAGAGAGTGTCACAGAGTGCCGGAGAGTGTCAGAGAGATTCAGAGAGTGTCCGAGAGATTCAGAAAGTGTCAGATAGTGTCAGAGAGTTTCAGAAAGTGTCAGAGAGTGTCTGAGAGTGTCAGAGATTGTCAGAGAGTTTCAGAGAGTGTCAGTGAGTTTCAGAGAGTTTCAGAGAGTGTCAGAGAGTGTCAGAGAGCTTCAGACAGTGTCAGGGAGTGTCAGAGAGTGTCAGAGAGTTTCAGATAGAGTCAGACAGTGTCTGAGATTGTCAAAGAGTGTCAAAGAGTTTCAGAGAGTGTCAGAGAGTTTCAGAGAGTGTCAGGGAGTGTCAGAGAGTGTCAGAGAGTTTCAGGGAGAGTCAGACAGTGTCACAGAGTGTCAAAGAGTGTCAAATAGTTTCAGAGAGTGTCAGAGAGTTTCAGAGAGTTTCTGAGAAAGTCAGAGAGTGCCAGAGAGTTTCTGAGAGTTTCTGAGTGTGTCAAAGTGTGTCTGCGGGAGTCAGAGAGTATCTGAGAGTGTCACAGAGTGTCAGAGAGTGTCAGAGATTTTCAGAGAGTTTCAGAGATTTTCAGAGAGTTTCAGAGATCTTCAGAGAGTGTCAGAGAGTGCCAGAAAGTTTCAGAGAGTGTCACAGAGATTTCGAGAGTTTCAGAGAGATTCAGAGAGTGTCCGAGAGATTCAGAAATTGTCAGATAGTGTCAGAGAGTTTCAGAAAGTGTCTGAGAGTGTCAGAGAGTGTCTGAGAGTGTCAGAGATTGTCAGAGAGGTTCAGAGAGTGTCAGAGAGTTTCAGAGAGTTTCAGAGAGTGTCAGAGAGTGTCAGAGAGCTTCAGACAGTGTCAGGGAGTGTCAGAGAGTGTCAGAGAGTTTCAGATAGAGTCAGACAGTGTCTGAGATTGTCAAAGAGTGTCAAAGAGTTTCAGAGAGTGTCAGAGAGTGTCAGAGAGTTTCTGAGAGTGTCAGGGTGTGTCAGAGAGTGTCAGAGAGTTTCAGAAAGAGTCAGACAGTGTCTGAGAGTGTCAAAGAGTGTCAAAGAGTTTCAGAGAGTGTCAGAGCGTGTCAGAGGGTGTCAGAGAGTTTCAGAGAGTGTCAAAGAGTTTCAGAGAGTTTCTGAGAGTGTCAGAGAGTGCCAGAGAGTTTCTGAGAGTTTCTGAGTGTGTCGAAGTGTGTCTGCGGGAGTCAGAGAGTATCTGAGAGTGTCACAGAGTGTCAGAGAGTGTCTGAGAATGTCAGAGAGTGTCAGAGTGTTTCAGAGAGTTTCACAGAGTTTCAGAGAGTGTCAGTGATTTTCAGAGAGTTTCAGAGATCTTCAGAGAGTGTCAGAGAGTGCGAGACAGTTTCAGAGAGTGTCACAGAGTGTCGGAGAGTTTCAGAGAGATTCAGAGAGTGTCCGAGAGATTCAGAAAGTGTCAGATAGTATCAGAGAGTTTCAGAGATCTTCAGAGAGTGTCTGAGAGTGTCTGAGAGTGCCAGAGATTGTCAGAGAGTTTCAGAGATTGTCAGAGAGTGTCAGAGAGTTTCAGAGAGTTTCAGAGAGTGTCAGAGAGTTTCAGAGACTTTCAGAGAGCTTCAGAGAGTTTCAGAGATCTTCAGAGAGTGTCTGGGAGTGTCTGAGAGTGCCAGAGATTGTCAGAGAGTTTCAGAGAGTGTCAGAGAGTGTCAGAGAGTTTCAGAGAGTCTCAGAGAGTGCCAGAGAGTCTCAGAGAGTTTCAGGGAGTTTCTGATTGTTTCTGAGAGAGTCAGAGAGTTTCAGAGAGTTTCAGAGAGCTTCAGAGAGTTTCAGAGAGTGTCAGAAAGTTTCAGAGATTGTCAGAGAGTTTCAGAGAGTGTCACAGAGTGTCAGAGTGATTCAGAGAGTTTTAGAGAGAGTCAGTGAGTGTCAGAGAGTGTCATAGAGTGTCACAGAGTTTCAGAGAGTGTCAGAGAGCGTCAGAGAGTGTCAGAGAGTTTCAGAGAGTGTCAGAGAGTTTCAGAGACTTTCTGAGAGTGTCAGAGAGTTCCAGAGTGTTTCTGAGAGTTTCTGAGTGTGTCGGAGTGTGTCTGAAAGAGTCAGAGAGTATCTGAGAGTGTCACAGAGTGTCAGAGAGTGTCAGAGATTTTCAGAGAGTTTCAGAGATGTTCAGAGAGTGTCAGAGATTGCCAGAAAGTTTCAGAGAGAGTCAGAGAGTGTCAGGGAGTTTCAGAGAGTTTCAGAGAGTGTCACAGAGTGTCAGAGCTTTTCAGAGAGATTCAGAGAGTGTCAGAGAGTGTCACAGAGTGTCATAGAGTTGCAGAGTGTGTCAGAGAGTGTCCGAGAGTTTCAGAAAGAGTCAGAGAGTGTCAGAGAGTTTCAGAAAGAGTCAGAGAGTGTCAGAGAGTGTCTGAGAGTGTCAGAGAGTGTCAGAGTTTTTCAGAGAGATTCAGAGAGTGTCAGAGAGTGTCACAGAGTGTCATAGAGTTGCAGAGTGTGTCAGAGAGTGTCGGAGAGTTTTAGAAAGAGTCAGAGAGTGTCAGAGAGTGTCTGAGAGTGTCAGAGAGTGTCAGAGTTTTTCAGAGCGTGTCACAGAGTTTCAGAGAGTGTCAGAGATTTTCAGAGAGTGCCAGAGATCTTCAGAGAGTGTCAGAGAGTGCCAGAAAGTATCAGAGAGTGTCACAGAGTGTCGGAGAGTTTCAGAGAGATTCAGAGAGTGTCCGAGAGATTCAGAAAGCGTCAGATAATGTCAGAGAGTTTCAGAAAGTGTCAGAGAGTGTCAGAGAGTGTCTGAGAGTGTCAGAGAGTGTCAGAGAGTTTCAGAGAGTGCCAGAGAGTGTCAGAGAGTTTCAGAGAATTTCAGAGAGTGTCAGAGAGTTTCAGAGAGTCTCAGATAGTGTCAGAGAGTGTCAGAGAGTGTCTGAGAGTGTCTGAGAGTTTCAGAGAGTTTCAGAGAGTGTCACAGAGTGTCAGAGCTTTTCAGAGAGATTCAGAGAGTGTCAGAGAGTGTCACAGAGTGTCATAGAGTTGCAGAGTGTGTCAGAGAGTGTCCGAGAGTTTCAGAAAGAGTCAGATAGTGTCGGAGAGTGTCTGAGAGTGTAAGAGAGTGTCAGAGTCTTTCAGAGAGTGTCACAGAGTTTCAGAGAGTGCCAGAGATCTTCAGAGAGTGTCAGAGAGTGCCAGAAAGTTTCAGAGAGTGTCACAGAGTGTCGGAGAGTTTCAGAGAGATTCAGAGAGTTTCCGAGAGATTCAGAATGTGTCAGATAGAGTCATAGAGTTTCAGAAAGTGTCACAGAGTGTCAGAGAGTGTCTGAGAGTGTCAGAGAGTGTCAGAGAGTTTCAGAGAGTGTCAGAGAGTTTCAGAGAATTTCGGAGAGTGTCAGAGAGTTTCAGAGAGGCTCAGATAGTGTCAGAGAGTGTCAGAGAGTGTCTGAGAGTGTCTGACAGTTTCAGAGAGTGTCAGAGAGTTTCAGTGAGCTTCTGAGAGTTTCTGAGAGTGTCAGAGAATTACAAAGAGTTTCAGAGAGTTTCAGAGAGTGTCAGAAAGTTTCAGAGAGTGTCCGAGAGTTTCAGAGAGTTTCAGAGGGTGTCACAGAGTGTCAGAGAGTTTCAGAAATCTTCAGAGAGTGTCTGAGAGTGTCAAAGAGTGCCAAAGAGTGTCAGAGAGTGTCAGAGAGTGTCAGAGGGTTTCAGAGAGAGTCAGAGAGTTTCAGAGAATTTCTGAGAGTGTCAGAGAGTGCCTGAGAGTTTCTGAGAGTGTCACAGAGTGTCAGAGAGTGTCAGAGATTTTCAGAGAGTTTCAGAGATGTTCAGAGAGTGTCAGAGAGTGTCAGAAAGTTTCAGAGAGAGTCAGTGAGTGTCAGGGAGTTCCAGAGAGTTTCAGAGAGTGTCACAGAGTGTCAGAGCTTTTCAGAGAGATTCAGAGAGTGTCAGAGAGTGTCACAGGGTGTCATAGAGTTGCAGAGTGTGTCAGAGAGTGTCCGAGAGTTTCAGAAAGAGTCAGAGAGTGTCAGAGTTTTTCAGAGAGTTTCAGAGAGTGTCAGAGAGTGTCAGAGAGCTTCAGACAGTGTCAGGGAGTGTCAGAGAGTGT
This sequence comes from Heterodontus francisci, assembly GCF_036365525.1. Lineage (NCBI taxonomy): Eukaryota > Metazoa > Chordata > Chondrichthyes > Heterodontiformes > Heterodontidae > Heterodontus > Heterodontus francisci. The sequence continues at coordinate 41,844,111 of NC_090410.1, forward strand.
CAGAGAGTTTCAGATAGAGTCAGACAGTGTCTGAGATTGTCAAAGAGTGTCAAAGAGTTTCAGAGAGTGTCAGAGAGTTTCAGAGAGTGTCAGGGAGTGTCAGAGAGTGTCAGAGAGTTTCAGAAAGAGTCAGACAGTGTCTGAGAGTGTCAAAGAGTGTCAAAGAGTTTCAGAGAGTGTCAGAGAGTGTCAGAGGGTGTCAGAGAGTTTCAGAGAGTGTCAAAGAGTTTCAGAGAGTTTCTGAGAGTGTCGTGGAGTGCCAGAGAGTTTCTGAGAGTTTCTGAGTGTGTCGAAGTGTGTCTGCGGGAGTCAGAGAGTATCTGAGAGTGTCACAGAGTTTCAGAGAGTGTCTGAGAATGTCAGAGAGAGTCAGAGTGTTTCAGAGAGTTTTACAGAGTTTCAGAGAGTGTCAGAGATTTTCAGAGAGTTTCAGAGATCTTCAGAGATTGTCAGAGAGTGCGAGAAAGTTTCAGAGAGTGTCACAGAGTGTCGGAGAGTTTCAGAGAGATTCAGAGAGTGTCCGAGAGATTCAGAAAGTGTCAGATAGTATCAGAGAGTTTCAGAGATCTTCAGAGAGTGTCTGAGAGTGTCTGAGAGTGCCAGAGATTGTCAGAGAGTTTCAGAGATTGTCAGAGAGTGTCAGAGAGTTTCAGAGATTTTCAGAGAGTTTCAGAGAGTGTCAGAGAGTTTCAGAGAGCTTCAGAGAGTTTCAGAGATCTTCAGAGAGTGTCTGAGAGTGCCAGAGATTGTCAGAGAGTTTCAGAGAGTGTCAGAGAGTGTCAGAGAGTTTCAGAGAGTTTCAGAGTGTGTCAGAGAGTTTCAGAGAGTCTCAGAGAGTGCCAGAGAGTCTCAGAGAGTTTCAGGGAGTTTCTGATTGTTTCTGAGAGAGTCAGAGAGTTTCAGAGAGTTTCAGAGAGCTTCAGAGAGTTTCAGAGAGTGTCAGAAAGTTTCAGAGATTGTCAGAGAGTTTCAAAGAGTGTCACAGAGTGTCAGTGTGATTCAGAGAGTTTCAGAGAGAGTCAGTGAGTGTCAGAGAGTGTCATAGAGTGTCACAGAGTTTCAGAGAGTGTCAGAGAGCGTCAGAGAGTGTCAGAGAGTTTCAGAGAGTGTCAGAGAGTTTCAGAGACTTTCTGAGAGTGACAGAGAGTTCCAGAGAGTTTCTGAGAGCTTCTGAGTGTGTCGGAGTGTGTCTGAGAGAGTCAGAGAGTATCTGAGAGTGTCACAGAGCGTCAGAGAGTGTCAGAGATTTTCAGAGAGTTTCAGAGATGTTCAGAGATTGTCAGAGAGTGTCAGAAAGTTTCAGAGAGAGTCAGAGAGTGTCAGGGAGTTTCAGAGAGTTTCCGAGAGTGTCACAGAGTGTCAGAGCTTTTCAGAGAGATTCAGAGAGTGTCAGAGAGTGTCACAGAGTGTCATAGAGTTGCAGAGTGTGTCAGAGAGTGTCCGAGAGTTTCAGAAAGAGTCAGAGAGTGTCAGAGAGTTTCAGAAAGAGTCAGAGAGTGTCAGAGAGTGTCTGAGAGTGTCAGAGAGTGTCAGAGTTTTTCAGAGAGATTCAGAGAGTGTCAGAGAGTGTCACAGAGTGTCATAGAGTTGCAGAGTGTGTCAGAGAGTGTCCGAGAGTTTTAGAAAGAGTCAGATAGTGTCGGAGAGTTTCAGAAAGAGTCAGAGAGTGTCAGAGTTTTTCAGAGCGTGTCACAGAGTTTCAGAGAGTGTCAGAGATTTTCAGAGAGTGCCAGAGATCTTCAGAGAGTGTCAGAGAGTGCCAGAAAGTTTCAGAGAGTGTCACAGAGTGTCGGAGAGTTTCAGAGAGATTCAGAGAGTGTCCGAGAGATTCAGAAAGCGTCAGATAGTGTCAGAGAGTTTCAGAAAGTGTCTGAGAGTGTCAGAGAGTGTCTGAGAGTGTCAGAGAGTGTCAGAGAGTTTCAGAGAGTGTCAGAGAGTGTCAGAGAGTTTCAGAGAATTTCAGAGAGTGTCAGAGAGTTTCAGAGAGTCTCAGATAGTGTCAGAGAGTGTCAGAGAGTGTCTGAGAGTGTCTGAGAGTTTCAGAGAGTGTCAGAGAGTGTCAGAGAGTTTCAGTGAGCTTCTGAGAGTTTCTGAGAATGTCAGAGAGTTACAAAGAGTTTCAGAGAGTTTCAGAGAGTGTCAGAAAGTTTCAGAGAGTGTCCGAGAGATTCAGAGAGTTTCAGAGGGTGTCACAGAGTGTCAGAGAGTTTCAGAAATCTTCAGAGAGTGTCAGGGAGTGTCAGAGAGTGTCAGAGAGTTTCAGAGAGTTTCAGAGAGAGTCAGACAGTGTCTGAGAGTGTCAAAGAGTGCCAAAGAGTTTCAGAGAGTGTCAGAGAGTGTCAGAGAGTGTCAGAGGGTTTCGGAGAGTGTCAGAGAGTTTCAGAGAAATTCTGAGAGTGTCAGAGAGTGCCTGAGAGTTTCAGAGAGTGTCAGAAAGTTTCAGAGAGTGTCCGAGAGTTTCAGAGAGTTTCAGAGGGTGTCACAGAGTGTCAGAGAGTTTCAGAAATCTTCAGAGAGTGTCAGGGAGTGTCAGAGAGTTTCAGAGAGCTTCAGAGAGTTTCAGAGATCTTCACAGAGTGTCTGAGAGTGTCTGAGAGTGCCAGAGATTGTCAGAGAGTTTCAGAGAGTGTCAGAGAGTGTCAGAGAGTTTCAGAGAGTTTCAGAGTGTGTCAGAGAGTTTCAGAGAGTCTCAGAGAGTGCCAGAGAGTCTCAGAGAGTTTCAGGGAGTTTCTGATTGTTTCTGAGAGAGTCAGAGAGTTTCAGAGAGTTTCAGAGAGCTTCAGAGAGTTTCAGAGAGTGTCAGAAAGTTTCAGAGATTGTCAGAGAGTTTCAAAGAGTGTCACAGAGTGTCAGTGTGATTCAGAGAGTTTCAGAGAGAGTCAGTGAGTGTCAGAGAATGTCATAGAGTGTCACAGAGTTTCAGAGAGTGTCAGAGAGCGTCAGAGAGTGTCAGAGAGTTTCAGAGAGTGTCAGAGAGTTTCAGAGACTTTCTGAGAGTGTCAGAGAGTTCCAGAGAGTTTCTGAGATCTTCTGAGTGTGTCGGAGTGTGTCTGAGAGAGTCAGAGAGTATCTGTGAGTGTCACAGAGTGTCAGAGAGTGTCAGAGATTTTCAGAGAGTTTCAGAGATGTTCAGAGATTGTCAGAGAGTGTCAGAAAGTTTCAGAGAGAGTCAGAGAGTGTCAGGGAGTTTCAGAGAGTTTCCGAGAGTGTCACAGAGTGTCAGAGCTTTTCAGAGAGATTCAGAGAGTGTTAGAGAGTGTCACAGAGTGTCATAGAGTTGCAGAGTGTGTCAGAGAGTGTCCGAGAGTTTCAGAAAGAGTCAGAGAGTGGCAGAGAGTTTCAGAAAGAGTCAGAGAGTGTCAGAGAGTGTCTGAGAGTGTCAGAGAGTGTCAGAGTTCTTCAGAGAGATTCAGAGAGTGTCAGAGAGCGTCACAGAGTGTCATAGAGTTGCAGAGTGTGTCAGAGAGTGTCCGAGAGTTTTAGAAAGAGTCAGAGAGTGTCGGAGAGTTTCAGAAAGAGTCAGAGAGTGTCAGAGAGTGTCTGAGAGTGTCAGAGAGTGTCAGAGTTTTTCAGAGCGTGTCACAGAGTTTCAGAGAGTGTCAGAGATTTTCAGAGAGTGCCAGAGATCTTCAGAGAGTGTCAGAGAGTGCCAGAAAGTTTCAGAGAGTGTCACAGAGTGTCGGAGAGTTTCAGAGAGATTCAGAGAGTGTCAGAGAGATTCAGAAAGCGTCAGATAGTGTCAGAGAGTTTCAGAAAGTGTCTGAGAGTGTCAGAGAGTGTCTGAGAGTGTCAGAGAGGGTCAGAGAGTTTCAGAGAGTGTCAGAGAGTGTCAGAGAGTTTCAGAGAATTTCAGAGAGTGTCAGAGAGTTTCAGAGAGTCTCAGATAGTGTCAGAGAGTGTCAGAGAGTGTCTGAGAGTGTCTGAGAGTTTCAGAGAGTGTCAGAGAGTGTCAGAGAGTTTCAGTGAGCTTCTGAGAGTTTCTGAGAATGTCAGAGAGTTACAAAGAGTTTCAGAGAGTTTCAGAGAGTGTCAGAAAGTTTCAGAGAGTGTCCGAGAGATTCAGAGAGTTTCAGAGGGTGTCACAGAGTGTCAGAGAGTTTCAGAAATCTTCAGAGAGTGTCAGGGAGTGTCAGAGAGTGTCAGAGAGTTTCAGAGAGTTTCAGAGAGAGTCAGACAGTGTCTGAGAGTGTCAAAGAGTGCCAAAGAGTTTCAGAGAGTGTCAGAGAGTGTCAGAGAGTGTCAGAGGGTTTCGGAGAGTGTCAGAGAGTTTCAGAGAAATTCTGAGAGTGTCAGAGAGTGCCTGAGAGATTCAGAGTGTCAGAAAGTTTCAGAGAGTGTCCGAGAGTTTCAGAGAGTTTCAGAGGGTGTCACAGAGTGTCAGAGAGTTTCAGAAATCTTCAGAGAGTGTCAGGGAGTGCCAGAGAGTTTCAGAGAGCTTCAGAGAGTTTCAGAGATCTTCAGAGAGTGTCTGAGAGTGTCTGAGAGTGCCAGAGATTGTCAGAGAGTTTCAGAGAGTGTCAGAGAGTTTCAGAGAGTTTCAGAGAGTTTCAGAGTGTGTCAGAGAGTTTCAGAGAGTCTCAGAGAGTGCCAGAGAGTCTCAGAGAGTTTCAGGGAGTTTCTGATTGTTTCTGAGAGAGTCAGAGAGTTTCAGAGAGTTTCAGAGAGCTTCAGAGAGTTTCAGAGAGTGTCAGAAAGTTTCAGAGATTGTCAGAGAGTTTCAAAGAGTGTCACAGAGTGTCAGTGTGATTCAGAGAGTTTCAGAGAGAGTCAGTGAGTGTCAGAGAGTGTCATAGAGTGTCACAGAGTTTCAGAGAGTGTCAGAGAGCGTCAGAGAGTGTCAGAGAGTTTCAGAGAGTGTCAGAGAGTTTCAGAGACTTTCTGAGAGTGTCAGAGAGTTCCAGAGAGTTTCTGAGAGCTTCTGAGTGTGTCGGAGTGTGTCTGAGAGAGTCAGAGAGTATCTGAGAGTGTCACAGAGTGTCAGAGAGTGTCAGAGATTTTCAGAGAGTTTCAGAGATGTTCAGAGATTGTCAGAGAGTGTCAGAAAGTTTCAGAGAGAGTCAGAGAGTGTCAGGGAGTTTCAGAGAGTTTCCGAGAGTGTCACAGAGTGTCAGAGCTTTTCAGAGAGATTCAGAGAGTGTCAGAGAGTGTCACAGAGTGTCATAGAGTTGCAGAGTGTGTCAGAGAGTGTCCGAGAGTTTCAGAAAGAGTCAGAGAGTGTCAGAGAGTTTCAGAAAGAGTCAGAGAGTGTCAGAGAGTGTCTGAGAGTGTCAGAGAGTGTCAGAGTTTTTCAGAGAGATTCAGAGAGTGTCAGAGAGTGTCACAGAGTGTCATAGAGTTGCAGAGTGTGTCAGAGAGTGTCCGAGAGTTTTAGAAAGAGTCAGAGAGTGTCGGAGAGTTTCAGAAAGAGTCAGAGAGTGTCAGAGAGTGTCTGAGAGTGTCAGAGAGTGTCAGAGTTTTTCAGAGCGTGTCACAGAGTTTCAGAGAGTGTCAGAGATTTTCAGAGAGTGCCAGAGATCTTCAGAGAGTGTCAGAGAGTGCCAGAAAGTTTCAGAGAGTGTCACAGAGTGTCGGAGAGTTTCAGAGAGATTCAGAGAGTGTCCGAGAGATTCAGAAAGCGTCAGATAGTGTCAGAGAGTTTCAGAAAGTGTCTGAGAATGTCAGAGAGTGTCTGAGAGTGTCAGAGAGTGTCAGAGAGTTTCAGAGAGTGTCAGAGAGTGTCAGAGAGTTTCAGAGAATTTCAGAGAGTGTCAGAGAGTTTCAGAGAGTCTCAGATAGTGTCAGAGAGTGTCTGAGAGTGTCTGAGAGTTTCAGAGAGTGTCAGAGAGTTTCAGTGAGCTTCTGAGAGTTTCTGAGAATGTCAGAGAGTTACAAAGAGTTTCAGAGAGTTTCAGAGAGTGTCAGAAAGTTTCAGAGAGTGTCCGAGAGATTCAGAGAGTTTCAGAGGGTGTCACAGAGTGTCAGAGGGTTTCAGAAATCTTCAGAGATTGTCAGGGAGTGTCAGAGAGTGTCAGAGAGTTTCAGAGAGTTTCAGAGAGAGTCAGACAGTGTCTGAGAGTGTCAAGGAGTGCCAAAGAGTTTCAGAGAGTGTCAGAGAGTGTCAGAGAGTGTCAGAGGGTTTCGGAGAGTTTCAGAGAGTTTCATGAGAAATTCTGAGAGTGTCAGAGAGTGCCTGAGAGTTTCAGAGAGTGTCAGAAAGTTTCAGAGAGTGTCCGAGAGTTTCAGAGAGTTTCAGAGGGTGTCACAGAGTGTCAGAGAGTTTCAGAAATCTTCAGAGAGTGTCAGGGAGTGTCAGAGAGTGTCAGAGAGTTTCAGAGAGTTTCAGAGAGAGTCAGACAGTGTCTGAGAGTGTCAAAGAGTGCCAAAGAGTTTCAGAGAGTGTCAGAGAGTGTCAGAGGGTATCAGAGAGTGTCAGAGAGTTTCAGAGAATTTCTGAGAGTGTCAGAGAGTGCCTGAGAGTTTCTGAGAGTGTCACAGAGTGTCAGAGAGTGTCAGAGATTTTCAGAGAGTTTCAGAGATGTTCAGAGAGTGTCAGAGAGTGTCAGAAAGTTTCAGAGAGAGTCAGAGAGTGTCAGGGAGTTTCAGAGAGTTTCAGTGAGTGTCACAGAGTGTCAGAGATTTTCAGAGAGATTCAGAGAGTGTCAGAGATTGTCAGAGAGTGTCAGACAGTTTCAGAGCGTTTCAGAGCGTGTCAGAGAGTTTCAGACAGTTTCAGAGAGTGTCAGAGAGTGTCAGAGAGTTTCAGAGAGTCTCAGATAGTGTCAGAGAGTGTCAGAGAGTGTCTGAGAGTGTCTGAGAGTTTCAGAGAGTGTCAGAGAGTGTCAGAGAGTTTCAGTGAGCTTCTGAGAGTTTCTGAGAGTGTCAGAGAGTTACAAAGAGTTTCAGAGAGTTTCAGAGAGTGTCAGAAAGTTTCAGAGAGTGTCCGAGAGTTTCAGAGAGTTTCAGAGGGTGTCACAGAGTGTCAGAGAGTTTCAGAAAGCTTCAGAGAGTGTCAGGGAGTGTCAGAGAGTGTCAGAGAGTTTCAGAGAGTTTCAGAGAGAGTCAGACAGTGTCTGAGAGTGTCAAAGAGTGTCAAAGAGTTTCAGAGAGTGTCAGAGAGTGTCAGAGAGTTTCAGAGAATTTCTGAGAGTGTCAGAGAGTGCCTGAGAGTTTCTGACAGTTTCTGAGTGTGCCGGAGAGTGTCAGAGAGTGTCAGAGTGTTTCAGAGAGTGTCACAGAGTTTCAGAGAGTGTCAGAGATTTTCAGAGAGTTTCAGTGATCTTCAGAGAGTGTCAGTGAGTGCCACAGAGTGTCAGTGAGTGTCAGAGCGTTTCAGAGATTGTCAGACAGTGTCAGATAGTGTCAGTGATTGTCAGAGAGTATCAGAGAGTGTCTGCGAGATTCAGAGAGAGTCATCGAGTGTCAGAGAGTGTCAGAGAGTTTCAGAGATTGTCACAGAGTGTCAGAGAGTTTCAGAGAGTTTCAGAGAGTTTCAGAGATCTTCAGAGTGTTTCAGAGTGTTTCAGAGAGTGTCGGAATGTTTCAAGAGAGTGTCAGAGAGTGTCATAGACTTTTAGAGAATTTCAGAGAGTGTCACAGAATGTCAGAGAGTATCAGAGAGCTTCAGAGAGTGTCAGAGAGTGTCAGAGATAGTAGAGAGTTTCAGAGAGAGTCAGAAAGTGTCTGAGAGTGTCAGAGTGTTTCAGAGAGTGTCAGAGAGTTTCAGAGACATTCTGATAGTGTCAGAGAGTGCCTGAGAGTTTCTGACAGTTTCTGAGTGTGTCGGAGAGACTCAGAGAATGTCAGAGATTTTCAGAGAGTTTCACAGAGTGTCAGAGAGTTTCAGAGAGTTTCAGAGAGTGTCAGAGAGTGTCAGAGAGCTTCAGACAGTGTCAGGGAGTGTCAGAGAGTGTCAGAGAGTTTCAGATAGAGTCAGACAGTGTTTGAGATTGTCAAAGAGTGTCAAAGAGTTTCAGAGAGTGTCAGAGAGTGTCAGAGAGCTTCAGAGAGTTTCAGGGAGTGTCAGAGAGTGTCAGAGAGTTTCAGAGAGAGTCAGATAGTGTCTGAGAGTGTCAAAGAGTGTCAAAGTGTTTCAGAGGGTGTCAGAGAGTGTCAGAGAGTGTCAGAGAGTTTCAGAGAGTGTCAAAGAGTTTCAGAGAGGTTCTGAGAGTGTCAGAGAGTTTCTGAGAGTTTCTGAGTGTGTCGAAGTGTGTCTGCGGGAGTCAGAGAGAGTCTGAGAGTGTCAAAGAGTGTCAGAGAGTGTCAGAGATTTTCAGAGAGTTTCAGAGATGTTCAGAGAGTGTCAGAGGGTTTCGGAGAGTGTCAGAGAGTTTCAGAGAAATTCTGAGAGTGTCAGAGAGTGCCTGAGAGATTCAGAGTGTCAGAAAGTTTCAGAGAGTGTCCGAGAGTTTCAGAGAGTTTCAGAGGGTGTCACAGAGTGTCAGAGAGTTTCAGAAATCTTCAGAGAGTGTCAGGGAGTGCCAGAGAGTTTCAGAGAGCTTCAGAGAGTTTCAGAGATCTTCAGAGAGTGTCTGAGAGTGTCTGAGAGTGCCAGAGATTGTCAGAGAGTTTCAGAGAGTGTCAGAGAGTTTCAGAGAGTTTCAGAGAGTTTCAGAGTGTGTCAGAGAGTTTCAGAGAGTCTCAGAGAGTGCCAGAGAGTCTCAGAGAGTTTCAGGGAGTTTCTGATTGTTTCTGAGAGAGTCAGAGAGTTTCAGAGAGTTTCAGAGAGCTTCAGAGAGTTTCAGAGAGTGTCAGAAAGTTTCAGAGATTGTCAGAGAGTTTCAAAGAGTGTCACAGAGTGTCAGTGTGATTCAGAGAGTTTCAGAGAGAGTCAGTGAGTGTCAGAGAGTGTCATAGAGTGTCACAGAGTTTCAGAGAGTGTCAGAGAGCGTCAGAGAGTGTCAGAGAGTTTCAGAGAGTGTCAGAGAGTTTCAGAGACTTTCTGAGAGTGTCAGAGAGTTCCAGAGAGTTTCTGAGAGCTTCTGAGTGTGTCGGAGTGTGTCTGAGAGAGTCAGAGAGTATCTGAGAGTGTCACAGAGTGTCAGAGAGTGTCAGAGATTTTCAGAGAGTTTCAGAGATGTTCAGAGATTGTCAGAGAGTGTCAGAAAGTTTCAGAGAGAGTCAGAGAGTGTCAGGGAGTTTCAGAGAGTTTCCGAGAGTGTCACAGAGTGTCAGAGCTTTTCAGAGAGATTCAGAGAGTGTCAGAGAGTGTCACAGAGTGTCATAGAGTTGCAGAGTGTGTCAGAGAGTGTCCGAGAGTTTCAGAAAGAGTCAGAGAGTGTCAGAGAGTTTCAGAAAGAGTCAGAGAGTGTCAGAGAGTGTCTGAGAGTGTCAGAGAGTGTCAGAGTTTTTCAGAGAGATTCAGAGAGTGTCAGAGAGTGTCACAGAGTGTCATAGAGTTGCAGAGTGTGTCAGAGAGTGTCCGAGAGTTTTAGAAAGAGTCAGAGAGTGTCGGAGAGTTTCAGAAAGAGTCAGAGAGTGTCAGAGAGTGTCTGAGAGTGTCAGAGAGTGTCAGAGTTTTTCAGAGCGTGTCACAGAGTTTCAGAGAGTGTCAGAGATTTTCAGAGAGTGCCAGAGATCTTCAGAGAGTGTCAGAGAGTGCCAGAAAGTTTCAGAGAGTGTCACAGAGTGTCGGAGAGTTTCAGAGAGATTCAGAGAGTGTCCGAGAGATTCAGAAAGCGTCAGATAGTGTCAGAGAGTTTCAGAAAGTGTCTGAGAATGTCAGAGAGTGTCTGAGAGTGTCAGAGAGTGTCAGAGAGTTTCAGAGAGTGTCAGAGAGTGTCAGAGAGTTTCAGAGAATTTCAGAGAGTGTCAGAGAGTTTCAGAGAGTCTCAGATAGTGTCAGAGAGTGTCTGAGAGTGTCTGAGAGTTTCAGAGAGTGTCAGAGAGTTTCAGTGAGCTTCTGAGAGTTTCTGAGAATGTCAGAGAGTTACAAAGAGTTTCAGAGAGTTTCAGAGAGTGTCAGAAAGTTTCAGAGAGTGTCCGAGAGATTCAGAGAGTTTCAGAGGGTGTCACAGAGTGTCAGAGGGTTTCAGAAATCTTCAGAGATTGTCAGGGAGTGTCAGAGAGTGTCAGAGAGTTTCAGAGAGTTTCAGAGAGAGTCAGACAGTGTCTGAGAGTGTCAAGGAGTGCCAAAGAGTTTCAGAGAGTGTCAGAGAGTGTCAGAGAGTGTCAGAGGGTTTCGGAGAGTGTCAGAGAGTTTCAGAGAAATTCTGAGAGTGTCAGAGAGTGCCTGAGAGTTTCAGAGAGTGTCAGAAAGTTTCAGAGAGTGTCCGAGAGTTTCAGAGAGTTTCAGAGGGTGTCACAGAGTGTCAGAGAGTTTCAGAAATCTTCAGAGAGTGTCAGGGAGTGTCAGAGAGTGTCAGAGAGTTTCAGAGAGTTTCAGAGAGAGTCAGACAGTGTCTGAGAGTGTCAAAGAGTGCCAAAGAGTTTCAGAGAGTGTCAGAGAGTGTCAGAGGGTATCAGAGAGTGTCAGAGAGTTTCAGAGAATTTCTGAGAGTGTCAGAGAGTGCCTGAGAGTTTCTGAGAGTGTCACAGAGTGTCAGAGAGTGTCAGAGATTTTCAGAGAGTTTCAGAGATGTTCAGAGAGTGTCAGAGAGTGTCAGAAAGTTTCAGAGAGAGTCAGAGAGTGTCAGGGAGTTTCAGAGAGTTTCAGTGAGTGTCACAGAGTGTCAGAGATTTTCAGAGAGATTCAGAGAGTGTCAGAGATTGTCAGAGAGTGTCAGACAGTTTCAGAGCGTTTCAGAGCGTGTCAGAGAGTTTCAGACAGTTTCAGAGAGTGTCAGAGAGTGTCAGAGAGTTTCAGAGAGTCTCAGATAGTGTCAGAGAGTGTCAGAGAGTGTCTGAGAGTGTCTGAGAGTTTCAGAGAGTGTCAGAGAGTGTCAGAGAGTTTCAGTGAGCTTCTGAGAGTTTCTGAGAGTGTCAGAGAGTTACAAAGAGTTTCAGAGAGTTTCAGAGAGTGTCAGAAAGTTTCAGAGTGTGTCCGAGAGTTTCAGAGAGTTTCAGAGGGTGTCACAGAGTGTCAGAGAGTTTCAGAAAGCTTCAGAGAGTGTCAGGGAGTGTCAGAGAGTGTCAGAGAGTTTCAGAGAGTTTCAGAGAGAGTCAGACAGTGTCTGAGAGTGTCAAAGAGTGTCAAAGAGTTTCAGAGAGTGTCAGAGAGTGTCAGAGAGTTTCAGAGAATTTCTGAGAGTGTCAGAGAGTGCCTGAGAGTTTCTGACAGTTTCTGAGTGTGCCGGAGAGTGTCAGAGAGTGTCAGAGTGTTTCAGAGAGTGTCACAGAGTTTCAGAGAGTGTCAGAGATTTTCAGAGAGTTTCAGTGATCTTCAGAGAGTGTCAGTGAGTGCCACAGAGTGTCAGTGAGTGTCAGAGCGTTTCAGAGATTGTCAGACAGTGTCAGATAGTGTCAGTGATTGTCAGAGAGTATCAGAGAGTGTCTGCGAGATTCAGAGAGAGTCATCGAGTGTCAGAGAGTGTCAGAGAGTTTCAGAGATTGTCACAGAGTGTCAGAGAGTTTCAGAGAGTTTCAGAGAGTTTCAGAGATCTTCAGAGTGTTTCAGAGTGTTTCAGAGAGTGTCGGAATGTTTCAAGAGAGTGTCAGAGAGTGTCATAGACTTTTAGAGAATTTCAGAGAGTGTCACAGAATGTCAGAGAGTATCAGAGAGCTTCAGAGAGTGTCAGAGAGTGTCAGAGATAGTAGAGAGTTTCAGAGAGAGTCAGAAAGTGTCTGAGAGTGTCAGAGTGTTTCAGAGAGTGTCAGAGAGTTTCAGAGACATTCTGATAGTGTCAGAGAGTGCCTGAGAGTTTCTGACAGTTTCTGAGTGTGTCGGAGAGACTCAGAGAATGTCAGAGATTTTCAGAGAGTTTCACAGAGTGTCAGAGAGTTTCAGAGAGTTTCAGAGAGTGTCAGAGAGTGTCAGAGAGCTTCAGACAGTGTCAGGGAGTGTCAGAGAGTGTCAGAGAGTTTCAGATAGAGTCAGACAGTGTTTGAGATTGTCAAAGAGTGTCAAAGAGTTTCAGAGAGTGTCAGAGAGTGTCAGAGAGCTTCAGAGAGTTTCAGGGAGTGTCAGAGAGTGTCAGAGAGTTTCAGAGAGAGTCAGATAGTGTCTGAGAGTGTCAAAGAGTGTCAAAGTGTTTCAGAGGGTGTCAGAGAGTGTCAGAGAGTGTCAGAGAGTTTCAGAGAGTGTCAAAGAGTTTCAGAGAGGTTCTGAGAGTGTCAGAGAGTTTCTGAGAGTTTCTGAGTGTGTCGAAGTGTGTCTGCGGGAGTCAGAGAGAGTCTGAGAGTGTCACAGAGTGTCAGAGAGTGTCAGAGATTTTCAGAGAGTTTCAGAGATGTTCAGAGAGTGTCAGAGAGTGTCAGGGAGTTTCAGAGAGTTACAGAGTGTCACAGAGTGTCAGAGAGTTTCGGAGAGATTCAGAGAGTGTCAGAGAGTGTCAGAGAGTTTCAGAGATTGTCACAGAGTGTCAGAGCTTTTCAGAGAGATTCAGAGAGTGTCAGAGAGTGTCACAGAGTGTCATAGAGTTGCAGAGTGTGTCAGAGAGTGTCCGAGAGTTTCAGAAAGAGTCAGAGAGTGTCTGAGAGTGCCAGAGATTGTCAGAGAGTTTCAGAGAGTGTCTGAGAGTGTCAGAGAGTGTCAGAGTCTTTCAGAGAGTGTCAGAGAGATTCAGAGAGTGTCAGAGAGTGTCACAGAGTGTCATAGAGTTGCAGAGTGTGTCAGAGAGTGTCCGAGAGTTTTAGAAAGAGTCAGAGAGTGTCGGAGAGTTTCAGAAAGAGTCAGAGAGTGTCAGAGAGTGTCTGAGAGTGTCAGAGAGTGTCAGAGTTTTTCAGAGCGTGTCACAGAGTTTCAGAGAGTGTCAGAGATTTTCAGAGAGTGCCAGAGATATTCAGAGAGTGTCAGAGAGTGCCAGAAAGTTTCAGAGAGTGTCACAGAGTGTCGGAGAGTTTCAGAGAGATTCAGAGAGTGTCCGAGAGATTCAGAAAGCGTCAGATAGTGTCAGAGAGTTTCAGAAAGTGTCTGAGAGTGTCAGAGAGTGTCTGAGAGTGTCAGAGAGTGTCAGAGAGTTTCAGAGAGTGTCAGAGAGTGTCAGAGAGTTTCAGAGAATTTCAGAGAGTGTCAGAGAGTTTCAGAGAGTCTCAGATAGTGTCAGAGAGTGTCAGAGAGTATCTGAGAGTGTCTGAGAGTTTCAGAGAGTGTCAGAGAGTTTCAGTGAGCTTCTGAGAGTTTCTGAGAATGTCAGAGAGTTACAAAGAGTTTCAGAGAGTTTCAGAGAGTGTCCGAAAGTTTCAGAGAGTGTCACAGAGTGTCAGAGAGTTTCAGAAATCTTCAGAGAGTGTCAGGGAGTGTCAGAGAGTGTCAGAGAGTTTCAGAGAGAGTCAGACAGTGTCTGAGAGTGTCAAAGAGTGCCAAACAGTTTCAGAGAGTGTCAGAGAGTGTCAGAGAGTGTCAGAGGGTGTCACAGAGTGTCAGAGAGTTTCAGAAATCTTCAGAGAGTGTCAGGGAGTGTCAGAGAGTGTCAGAGAGTTTCAGAGAGTTTCAGAGAGAGTCAGACAGTGTCTGAGAGTGTCAAAGAGTGCCAAAGAGTTTCAGAGAGTGTCAGAGAGTGTCAGAGAGTGTCAGAGGGTTTCGGAGAGTGTCAGAGAGTTTCAGAGAAATTCTGAGAGTGTCAGAGAGTGCCTGAGAGTTTCAGAGAGTTTCAGAAAGTTTCAGAGAGTGTCCGAGAGTTTCAGAGAGTTTCAGAGGGTGTCACAGAGTGTCAGAGAGTTTCAGAAATCTTCAGAGAGTGTCAGGGAGTGTCAGAGAGTGTCAGAGAGTTTCAGAGAGAGTCAGACAGTGTCTGAGAGTGTCAAAGAGTGCCAAACAGTTTCAGAGAGTGTCAGAGAGTGTCAGAGAGTGTCAGAGGGTATCAGAGAGTGTCAGAGAGTTTCAGAGAATTTCTGAGAGTGTCAGAGAGTGCCTGAGAGTTTCTGAGAGTGTCACAGAGTGTCAGAGAGTGTCAGAGATTTTCAGAGAGTTTCAGAGATGTTCAGAGAGTGTCAGAGAGTGTCAGAAAGTTTCAGAGAGAGTCAGAGAGTGTCAGGGAGTTTCAGAGAGTTTCAGTGAGTGTCACAGAGTGTCAGATCTTTTCAGAGAGATTCAGAGAGTGTCAGAGAGTGTCACAGGGTGTCATAGAGTTGCAGAGTGTGTCAGAGAGTGTCCGAGAGTTTCAGAAAGAGTCAGAGAGTGTCACAGAGTTTCAGAAAGAGTCAGAGAGTGTCTGAGAGTGTCAGAGAGTGTCAGAGTTTTTCAGAGAGTGTCACAGAGTTTCAGAGAGTGTCAGAGATTTTCAGAGAGTGCCAGAGATCTTCAGAGAGTGTCAGAGAGTGCTAGAAAGTTTCAGAGAGTGTCACAGAGTGTCGGAGAGTTTCATAGAGATTCAGAGAGTGTCCGAGAGATTCAGAAAGCGTCAGATAGTGTCAGAGAGTTTCAGAAAGTGTCACAGAGTGTCAGAGAGTTTCTGAGAGTGTCAGAGAGTGTCAGAGAGTTTCAGAGAGTGTCAGAGAGTTTCAGAGAATTTCAGAGAGTGTCAGAGAGTTTCAGAGAGTCTCAGATAGTGTCAGAGAGTGTCAGAGAGTGTCTGAGAGTGTCTGACAGTTTCAGAGAGTGTCAGAGTGTGTCAGAGAGTTTCAGTGAGCTTCTGAGAGTTTCTGAGATTGTCAGAGAGTTACAAAGAGTTTCAGAGAGTTTCAGAGAGTGTCAGAAAGTTTCAGAGAGTGTCCGAGAGTTTCAGAGAGTTTCAGAGAGTTTCAGAGAGAGTCAGACAGTGTCTGAGAGTGTCAAAGAGTGTCAAAGAGTTTCAGAGAGTGTCAGAGAGTGTCAGAGAGTGTCAGAGGGTTTCAGAGAGTGTCAGAGAGTTTCAGAGAATTTCTGAGAGTGTCAGAGAGTGCCTGAGAGTTTCTGACAGTTTCTGAGTGTGCCGGAGAGTGTCAGAGAGTGTCAGAGTGTTTCAGAGAGTGTCACAGAGTTTCAGAGAGTGTCAGAGATTTTCAGAGAGTTTCAGAGATCTTCAGAGAGTGTCAGTGAGTGCCACAGAGTGTCAGTGAGTGTCAGAGCGTTTCAGAGATTGTCAGACAGTGTCAGATAGTGTCCGTGATTGTCAGAGAGTATCAGAGAGTGTCTGCGAGATTCAGAGAGAGTCATCGAGTGTCAGAGAGTGTCAGAGAGTTTCAGAGATTGTCACAGAGTGTCAGAGAGTTTCAGAGAGTTTCAGAGAGTTTCTGAGATTTTCTGAGATTGTCAGAGAGTTTCAGAGAGTTTCAGAGATCTTCAGAGTGTTTCAGAGTGTTTCAGAGAGTGTCGGAATGTTTCAAGAGAGTGTCAGAGAGTGTCATAGACTTATAGAGAATTTCAGAGAGTGTCACAGAATGTCAGAGAGTATCAGAGAGCTTCAGAGAGTGTCAGAGAGTGTCAGAGATAGTAGAGAGTTTCAGAGAGAGTCAGAAAGTGTCTGAGAGTGTCAGAGAGTTTCAGAGAGTGTCAGAGAGTTTCAGAGACATTCTGATAGTGTCAGAGAGTGCCTGAGAGTTTCTGACAGTTTCTGAGTGTGTCGGAGAGGCTCAGAGAATGTCAGAGATTTTCAGAGAGTGTCACAGAGTGTCAGAGAGTTTCAGAGAGTTTCAGAGAGTGTCAGAGAGTGTCAGAGAGCTTCAGACAGTGTCAGGGAGTGTCAGAGAGTGTCAGAGAGTTTCAGATAGAGTCAGACAGTGTCTGAGATTGTCAAAGAGTGTCAAAGAGTTTCAGAGAGTGTCAGAGAGTGTCAGAGAGCTTCAGAGAGTGTCAGGGAGTGTCAGAGAGTGTCAGAGAGTTTCAGAGAGAGTCATATAGTGTCTGAGAGTGTCAAAGAGTGTCAAAGTGTTTCAGAGGGTGTCAGAGAGTTTCAGAGAGGTTCTGAGAGTGTCGAAGTGTGTCTGCGGGAGTCAGAGAGTGTCAGAGAGTGTCACAGAGTGTCAGAGAGTGTCAGAGATTTTCAGAGAGTTTCAGAGATGTTCAGAGAGTGTCAGAGAGTGTCAGGGAGTTTCAGAGAGTTACAGAGTGTCACAGAGTGTCAGAGAGTTTCGGAGAGATTCAGAGAGTGTCGGAGAGTGTCAGGGAGTGTCACAGAGTGACACAGAGTTGCAGAGTGTGTCACAGAGTGTCCGAGAGTTTCCGAAAGTGTCAGATACTGTCAGAGAGTTTCAGAAAGTGTCAGAGAGTGTCTGAGAATATCAGAGAGTGTCAGAGTGTTTCAGAGAGTTTCACAGAGTTTCAGAGAGTGCCAGAGATTTTCAGAGAGTTTCAGAGATCTTCAGAGAGTGTCAGAGAGTGCGAGAAAGTTTCAGAGAGTGTGACAGAGTGTCGGAGAGTTTCAGAGAGATTCAGAGAGTGTCCGAGAGATTCAGAAAGTGTCAGATAGTGTCAGCGAGTTTCAGAGATCTTCAGAGAGTGTCTGAGAGTGTCTGAGAGTGCCAGAGATTGTCAGAGAGTTTCAGAGAGTGTCAGAGAGTGTCAGAGAGTTTCAGAGAGTTTTAGAGAGTGTCAGAGAGTGTCAGAGAGTTTCAGAGAGTTTCAGAGAGCTTCAGAGAGTTTCAGAGAGTGTCAGAAAGTTTCAGAGAGTGTCACAGAGTTTCAGAGAGTGTCACAGAGTGTCAGAGTGATTCAGAGAGATTCAGAGATTGTCAGAGATTGTCAGAGAGTGTCAGACAGTTTCAGAGAGTTTCAGAGCGTGTCAGAGAGTTTCAGACAGTTTCAGAGAGTGTCAGAGAGTGTCAGAGAGTTTCAGAGAGTCTCAGATAGTGTCAGAGAGTGTCAGAGAGTGTCTGAGAGTGTCTGAGAGTTTCAGAGAGTGTCAGAGAGTGTCAGAGAGTTTCAGTGAGCTTCTGAGAGTTTCTGAGAGTGTCAGAGAGTTACAAAGAGTTTCAGAGAGTTTCAGAGAGTGTCAGAAAGTTTCAGAGAGTGTCCGAGAGTTTCAGAGAGTTTCAGAGGGTGTCACAGAGTGTCAGAGAGTTTCAGAAAGCTTCAGAGAGTGTCAGGGAGTGTCAGAGAGTTTCAGAGAGTTTCAGAGAGAGTCAGACAGTGTCTGAGAGTGTCAAAGAGTGTCAAAGAGTTTCAGAGAGTGTCAGAGAGTGTCAGAGAGTGTCAGAGGGTTTCAGAGAGTGTCAGAGAGTTTCAGAGAATTTCTGAGAGTGTCAGAGAGTGCCTGAGAGTTTCTGACAGTTTCTGAGTGTGCCGGAGAGTGTCAGAGAGTGTCAGAGTGTTTCAGAGAGTGTCACAGAGTTTCAGAGAGTGTCAGAGATTTTCAGAGAGTTTCAGTGATCTTCAGAGAGTGTCAGTGAGTGCCACAGAGTGTCAGTGAGTGTCAGAGCGTTTCAGAGATTGTCAGACAGTGTCAGATAGTGTCAGTGATTGTCAGAGAGTATCAGAGAGTGTCTGCGAGATTCAGAGAGAGTCATCGAGTGTCAGAGAGTGTCAGAGAGTTTCAGAGATTGTCACAGAGTGTCAGAGAGTTTCAGAGAGTTTCAGAGAGTTTCAGAGAGTTTCTGAGATTTTCTGAGATTGTCAGAGAGTTTCAGAGAGTTTCAGAGATCTTCAGAGTGTTTCAGAGTGTTTCAGAGAGTGTCGGAATGTTTCAAGAGAGTGTCAGAGAGTGTCATAGACTTTTAGAGAATTTCAGAGAGTGTCACAGAATGTCAGAGAGTATCAGAGAGCTTCAGAGAGTGTCAGAGAGTGTCAGAGATAGTAGAGAGTTTCAGAGAGAGTCAGAAAGTGTCTGAGAGTGTCAGAGTGTTTCAGAGAGTGTCAGAGAGTTTCAGAGACATTCTGAGAGTGTCAGAGAGTGCCTGAGAGTTTCTGACAGTTTCTGAGTGTGTCGGAGAGACTCAGAGAATGTCAGAGATTTTCAGAGAGTTTCACAGAGTGTCAGAGAGTTTCAGAGAGTTTCAGAGAGTGTCAGAGAGTGTCAGAGAGCTTCAGACAGTGTCAGGGAGTGTCAGAGAGTGTCAGAGAGTTTCAGATAGAGTCAGACAGTGTTTGAGATTGTCAAAGAGTGTCAAAGAGTTTCAGAGAGTGTCAGAGAGTGTCAGAGAGCTTCAGAGAGTTTCAGGGAGTGTCAGAGAGTGTCAGAGAGTTTCAGAGAGAGTCAGATAGTGTCTGAGAGTGTCAAAGAGTGTCAAAGTGTTTCAGAGGGTGTCAGAGAGTGTCAGAGAGTGTCAGAGAGTTTCAGAGAGTGTCAAAGAGTTTCAGAGAGGTTCTGAGAGTGTCAGAGAGTTTCTGAGAGTTTCTGAGTGTGTCGAAGTGTGTCTGCGTGAGTCAGAGAGTGTCTGAGAGTGTCACAGAGTGTCAGAGATTGTCAGAGATTTTCAGAGCGTTTCAGAGATGTTCAGAGAGTGTCAGAGAGTGTCAGGGAGTTTCAGAGAGTTACAGAGTGTCACAGAGTGTCAGAGAGTTTCGGAGAGATTCAGAGAGTGTCAGAGAGTGTCAGAGAGTGTCACAGAGTGACACAGAGTTGCAGAGTGTGTCAGAGAGTGTCCGAGAGTTTCCGAAAGTGTCAGATACTGTCAGAGAGTTTCAGAAAGTGTCAGAGAGTGTCAGAGAGTGTCTGAGAATATCAGAGAGTTTCAGAGATCTTCAGAGAGTGTCAGAGAGTGCGAGAAAGTTTCAGAGAGTGTGACAGAGTGTCGGAGAGTTTCAGAGAGATTCAGAGAGTGTCCGAGAGATTCAGAAAGTGTCAGATAGTGTCAGAGAGTTTCAGAGATCTTCAGAGAGTGTCTGAGAGTGTCTGAGAGTGCCAGAGATTGTCAGAGAGTTTCAGAGAGTGTCAGAGAGTGTCAGAGAGTTTCAGAGAGTTTCAGAGAGTGTCAGAGAGTGTCACAGAGTTTCAGAGAGTTTCAGAGAGCTTCAGAGAGTTTCAGAGAGTGTCTGAAAGTTTCAGAGAGTGTCAGAGAGTTTCAGAGAGTGTCACAGATTGTCAGAGTGATTCAGAGAGATTCAGAGAGTGTCAGAGATTGTCAGAGTGTCAGACAGTTTCAGAGAGTTTCAGAGAGTGTCAGAGAGTTACAGAGAGAGTCAGTGAATGTCTGAGAGTGTCAAAGAGTGTCACAGAGTTTCAGAGTGTCAGAGAGCATCAGAGAGTGTCAGAGAGTTTCAGAGAGAGTCAGAGAGTTTCAGAGACTTTCTGAGAGTGTCAGAGAGTTCCAGAGAGTTTCTGACAGTTTCTGAGAGTGTCGGGGGGTGTCTGGGAGAGTCAGAGAGTATCTGAGAGTGTCACAGAGTGTCAGAGAGTGTCAGAGATTTTCAGAGAGTTTCAGAGATGTTCAGAGAGTGTCAGAGAGTGCCAGAAAGTTTCAGAGAGTGTCACAGAGTGTCGGAGAGTTTCAGAGAGATTCAGAGAGTGTCCGAGAGATTCAGAAAGTGTCAGATAGTGTCAGAGAGTTTCAGAAAGTGTCACAGAGTGTCAGCGAGTGTCTGAGAGTGTCAGAGAGTGTCAGAGAGTTTCAGAGAGTGTCAGAGAGTGTCAGAGAGTTTCAGAGAATTTCAGAGAGTGTCAGAGAGTTTCAGAGAGTCTCAGATAGTGTCAGAGAGTGTCAGAGAGTGTCTGAGAGTGTCTGAGAGTTTCAGAGAGTGTCAGAGAGTGTCAGAGAGTTTCAGTGAGCTTCTGAGTGTTTCTGAGAGTGTCAAAGAGTGTCAAAGAGTTTCAGAGTGTCAGAGAGTGTCAGAGGGTTTCAGAGAGTGTCAGAGAGTGTCTGTGAGTGTCAGAGATTGTCAGAGAGTTTCAGAGAGCGTCAGAGAGTGTCAGAGAGTTTCAGAGAGTTTCAGAGAGTGTCAGAGAGTGTCAGAGAGTTTCAGAAAGTGTCAGAGAGTGTCAGAGAGTGTCACAGAGTTTCAGAGATTTTCAGAGAGTGCCAGAGATCTTCAGAGAGTGTCAGAGAGTGCCAGAAAGTTTCAGAGAGTGTCACAGAGTGTCGGAGAGTTTCAGAGAGATTCAGAGATTTTCCGAGAGATTCAGAAAGTGTCAGATAGTGTCAGAGAGTTTCAGAAAGTGTCAGAGAGTGTCAGAGAGTGTCTGAGAGTGTCAGAGAGTGTCAGAGAGTTTCAGAGAGTGTCAGAGAGTGTCAGAGAGTGTCAGAGAGTGTCTGAGAGTGTCTGAGAGTTTCAGAGAGTGTCAGAGAGTGTCAGAGAGTTTCAGAGAGTTTCAGAGATCTTCAGAGAGTGTCAGTGAGTGCCATAGAGTGTCAGTGAGTGTCAGAGAGTTTCAGAGAGTGTCAGGGATTTTCAGAGAGTTTCAGAGATCTTCAGCGAGTTTCAGAGAGTGCCTGAAAGTTTCAGAGAGTGTCACAGAGTGTCGGAGAGTTTCAGAGAGTGTCAGAGAGTTACAGAGAGTTTCAGAGAGTTTCAGAGAGTGTCAGAGAGCTTCAGACAGTGTCAGGGAGTGTCAGAGAGTGTCACAGAGTTTCAGATAGAGTCAGACAGTGTCTGAGATTGTCAAAGAGTTTCAGAGAGTGTCAGGGAGTGTCAGAAAGTGTCAGAGAGTGTCAGAGAGTGTCTGAGAATATCAGAGAGTTTCAGAGATCTTCAGAGAGTGTCAGAGAGTGCGAGAAAGTTTCAGAGAGTGTGACAGAGTGTCGGAGAGTTTCAGAGAGATTCAGAGAGTGTCCGAGAGATTCAGAAAGTGTCAGATAGTGTCAGAGAGTGTCAGAGAGTTTCAGAGAGTGTCAAAGAGTTTCAGAGAGGTTCTGAGAGTGTCAGAGAGTTTCTGAGAGTTTCTGAGTGTGTCGAAGTGTGTCTGCGTGAGTCAGAGAGTGTCTGAGAGTGTCACAGAGTGTCAGAGATTGTCAGAGATTTTCAGAGCGTTTCAGAGATGTTCAGAGAGTGTCAGAGAGTGTCAGGGAGTTTCAGAGAGTTACAGAGTGTCACAGAGTGTCAGAGAGTTTCGGAGAGATTCAGAGAGTGTCAGAGAGTGTCAGAGAGTGTCACAGAGTGACACAGAGTTGCAGAGTGTGTCAGAGAGTGTCCGAGAGTTTCCGAAAGTGTCAGATACTGTCAGAGAGTTTCAGAAAGTGTCAGAGAGTGTCAGAGAGTGTCTGAGAATATCAGAGAGTTTCAGAGATCTTCAGAGAGTGTCAGAGAGTGCGAGAAAGTTTCAGAGAGTGTGACAGAGTGTCGGAGAGTTTCAGAGAGATTCAGAGAGTGTCCGAGAGATTCAGAAAGTGTCAGATAGTGTCAGAGAGTTTCAGAGATCTTCAGAGAGTGTCTGAGAGTGTCTGAGAGTGCCAGAGATTGTCAGAGAGTTTCAGAGAGTGTCAGAGAGTGTCAGAGAGTTTCAGAGAGTTTCAGAGAGTGTCAGAGAGTGTCACAGAGTTTCAGAGAGTTTCAGAGAGCTTCAGAGAGTTTCAGAGAGTGTCTGAAAGTTTCAGAGAGTGTCAGAGAGTTTCAGAGAGTGTCACAGATTGTCAGAGTGATTCAGAGAGATTCAGAGAGTGTCAGAGATTGTCAGAGTGTCAGACAGTTTCAGAGAGTTTCAGAGAGTGTCAGAGAGTTACAGAGAGAGTCAGTGAATGTCTGAGAGTGTCAAAGAGTGTCACAGAGTTTCAGAGTGTCAGAGAGCATCAGAGAGTGTCAGAGAGTTTCAGAGAGAGTCAGAGAGTTTCAGAGACTTTCTGAGAGTGTCAGAGAGTTCCAGAGAGTTTCTGACAGTTTCTGAGAGTGTCGGGGGGTGTCTGGGAGAGTCAGAGAGTATCTGAGAGTGTCACAGAGTGTCAGAGAGTGTCAGAGATTTTCAGAGAGTTTCAGAGATGTTCAGAGAGTGTCAGAGAGTGCCAGAAAGTTTCAGAGAGTGTCACAGAGTGTCGGAGAGTTTCAGAGAGATTCAGAGAGTGTCCGAGAGATTCAGAAAGTGTCAGATAGTGTCAGAGAGTTTCAGAAAGTGTCACAGAGTGTCAGCGAGTGTCTGAGAGTGTCAGAGAGTGTCAGAGAGTTTCAGAGAGTGTCAGAGAGTGTCAGAGAGTTTCAGAGAATTTCAGAGAGTGTCAGAGAGTTTCAGAGAGTCTCAGATAGTGTCAGAGAGTGTCAGAGAGTGTCTGAGAGTGTCTGAGAGTTTCAGAGAGTGTCAGAGAGTGTCAGAGAGTTTCAGTGAGCTTCTGAGTGTTTCTGAGAGTGTCAAAGAGTGTCAAAGAGTTTCAGAGTGTCAGAGAGTGTCAGAGGGTTTCAGAGAGTGTCAGAGAGTGTCTGTGAGTGTCAGAGATTGTCAGAGAGTTTCAGAGAGCGTCAGAGAGTGTCAGAGAGTTTCAGAGAGTTTCAGAGAGTGTCAGAGAGTGTCAGAGAGTTTCAGAAAGTGTCAGAGAGTGTCAGAGAGTGTCACAGAGTTTCAGAGATTTTCAGAGAGTGCCAGAGATCTTCAGAGAGTGTCAGAGAGTGCCAGAAAGTTTCAGAGAGTGTCACAGAGTGTCGGAGAGTTTCAGAGAGATTCAGAGATTTTCCGAGAGATTCAGAAAGTGTCAGATAGTGTCAGAGAGTTTCAGAAAGTGTCAGAGAGTGTCAGAGAGTGTCTGAGAGTGTCAGAGAGTGTCAGAGAGTTTCAGAGAGTGTCAGAGAGTGTCAGAGAGTTTCAGAGAATTTCAGAGAGTGTCAGAGAGTTTCAGAGAGTCTCAGATAGTGTCAGAGAGTGTCAGAGAGTGTCTGAGAGTGTCTGAGAGTTTCAGAGAGTGTCAGAGAGTGTCAGAGAGTTTCAGAGAGTTTCAGAGATCTTCAGAGAGTGTCAGTGAGTGCCATAGAGTGTCAGTGAGTGTCAGAGAGTTTCAGAGAGTGTCAGGGATTTTCAGAGAGTTTCAGAGATCTTCAGCGAGTTTCAGAGAGTGCCTGAAAGTTTCAGAGAGTGTCACAGAGTGTCGGAGAGTTTCAGAGAGTGTCAGAGAGTGTCAGAGAGTTTCAGAGAGTTTCAGAGAGTGTCAGAGAGCTTCAGACAGTGTCAGGGAGTGTCAGAGAGTGTCACAGAGTTTCAGATAGAGTCAGACAGTGTCTGAGATTGTCAAAGAGTTTCAGAGAGTGTCAGGGAGTGTCAGAAAGTGTCAGAGAGTGTCAGAGAGTGTCTGAGAATATCAGAGAGTTTCAGAGATCTTCAGAGAGTGTCAGAGAGTGCGAGAAAGTTTCAGAGAGTGTGACAGAGTGTCGGAGAGTTTCAGAGAGATTCAGAGAGTGTCCGAGAGATTCAGAAAGTGTCAGATAGTGTCAGAGAGTTTCAGAGATCTTCAGAGAGTGTCTGAGAGTTTCTGAGAGTGCCAGAGATTGTCAGAGTGTTTCAGAGAGTGTCAGAGAGTGTCAGAGAGTTTCAGAGAGTGTCAGAGAGTGTCAGAGAGTGTCAGAGAGTTTCAGAGAGTTTCAGAGAGCTTCAGAGAGTTTCAGAGAGTGTCTGAAAGTTTCAGAGAGTGTCAGAGAGTTTCAGAGAGTGTCACAGAGTGTCAGAGTGATTCAGAGAGATTCAGAGAGTGTCAGAGATTGTCAGAGAGTGTCAGACAGTTTCAGAGAGTTTCAGAGAGTGTCAGAGAGTTTCAGAGAGAGTCAGTGAGTGTCAGAGAGTGTCAAAGAGTGTCACAGAGTTTCAGAGTGTCAGAGAGCATCAGAGAGTGTCAGAGAGTTTCAGAGAGAGTCAGAGAGTTTCAGAGACTTTCTGAGAGTGTCAGAGAGTTCCAGAGAGTTTCAGAGAGTGTCACAGAGTGTCAGAGAGTTTCAGAGAGAGTCAGAGAGTTTCAGAGACTTTCTGAGAGTGTCAGAGAGTTTCAGAGAGTTTCAGAGAGTGTCAGAGAGTGTCAGAGAGTTTCAGAAAGTGTCAGAGAGTGTCAGAGAGTGTCACAGTGTTTCAGAGATTTTCAGAGAGTGCCAGAGATCTTCAGAGAGTGTCAGAGAGTGCCAGAAAGTTTCAGAGAGTGTCACAGAGTGTCGGAGAGTTTCAGAGAGATTCAGAGATTTTCCGAGAGATTCAGAAAGTGTCAGATAGTGTCAGAGAGTTTCAGAAAGTGTCAGAGAGTGTCAGAGAGTGTCTGAGAGTGTCAAAGAGTGTCAAAGAGTTTCAGAGAGTGTCAGAGAGTGTCAGAGGGTTTCAGAGAGTGTCAGAGAGTGTCTGTGAGTGTCAGAGATTGTCAGAGAGTTTCAGAGAGCGTCAGAGAGTGTCAGAGAGTTTCAGAGAGTTTCAGAGAGTGTCAGAGAGTGTCAGAGAGTTTCAGAAAGTGTCAGAGAGTGTCACAGAGTGTCACAGAGTTTCAGAGATTTTCAGAGAGTGCCAGAGATCTTCAGAGAGTGTCAGAGAGTGCCAGAAAGTTTCAGAGAGTGTCACAGAGTGTCGGAGAGTTTCAGAGAGATTCAGAGATTTTCCGAGAGATTCAGAAAGTGTCAGATAGTGTCAGAGAGTTTCAGAAAGTGTCAGAGAGTGTCAGAGAGTGTCTGAGAGTGTCAAAGAGTGTCAAAGAGTTTCAGAGAGTGTCAGAGAGTGTCAGAGAGTTTCAGAGATGTTCAGAGAGTGTCAGAGAGTGTCAGAAAGTTTCAGAGAGAGTCACAGTGTGTCAGAGCTTTTCAGAGAGATTCAGAGAGTGTCAGAGAGTGTCACAGAGTGTCATAGAGTTGCAGAGTGTGTCAGAGATTGTCCGAGAGTTTCAGAGAGAGTCAGACAGTGTCTGAGAGTGTCAAAGAGTGTCAAAGAGTTTCAGAGAGTGTCAGAGAGTGTCAGAGAGTTTCAGAGATGTTCAGAGAGTGTCAGGGAGTTTCAGAGAGTTTCAGAGAGTGTCACAGTGTGTCAGAGCTTTTCAGAGAGATTCAGAGAGTGTCAGAGAGTGTCACAGAGTGTCATAGAGTTGCAGAGTGTGTCAGAGATTGTCCGGGAGTTTCAGAAAGAGTCAGATAGTGTCAGAGAGTTTCAGAAAGTGTCAGAGAGTGTCAGAGAGTGTCTGAGAGTGTAAGAGAGTGTCAGAGTCTTTAAGAGAGTGTCACAGAGTTTCAGAGTATGTCAGAGATTTTCAGAGAGTGCCAGAGATCTTCAGAGAGTGTCAGAGAGTGCCAGAAAGTTTCAGAGAGTGTCACAGAGTGTCGGAGAGTTTCAGAGAGATTCAGAGAGTGTCCGAGAGATTCAGAAAGTGTCAGATAGTGTCAGAGAGTTTCAGAGATCTTCAGAGAGTGTCTGAGAGTGTCTGACAGTGCCAGAGATTGTCAGAGAGTTTCAGAGAGTGTCAGAGAGTGTCACAGAGTGACACAGAGTTGCAGAGTGTGTCAGAGAGTGTCCGAGAGTTTCCGAAAGTGTCAGATACTGTCAGAGAGTTTCAGAAAGTGTCAGAGAGTGTCAGAGAGTGTCTGAGAATATCAGAGAGTTTCTGAGATCTTCAGAGAGTGTCAGAGAGTGCGAGAAAGTTTCAGAGAGTGTGACAGAGTGTTGGAGAGTTTCAGAGAGATTCAGAGAGTGTCCGAGAGATTCAGAAAGTTTCAGATAGTGTCAGAGAGTTTCAGAGATCTTCAGAGAGTGTCTGAGAGTGTCTGAGAGTGCCAGAGATTGTCAGAGAGTTTCAGAGAGTGTCAGAGAGTGTCAGAGAGTTTCAGAGAGTTTCAGAGAGTGTCAGAGAGTGTCAGAGAGTTTCAGAGAGTTTCAGAGAGCTTCAGAGAGTTTCAGAGAGTGTCTGAAAGTTTCAGAGAGTGTCAGAGAGTTTCAGAGAGTGTCACAGAGTGTCAGAGTGATTCAGAGAGATTCAGAGAGTGTCAGAGATTGTCAGAGAGTGTCAGACAGTTTCAGAGAGTTTCAGAGAGTGTCAGAGAGTTTCAGAGAGAGTCAGTGAGTGTCAGAGAGTGTCAAAGAGTGTCACAGAGTTTCAGAGTGTCAGAGAGCATCAGAGAGTGTCAGAGAGTTTCAGAGAGAGTCAGAGAGCTTCAGAGACTTTCTGAGAGTGTCAGAGAGTTCCAGAGAGTTTCTGACAGTTTCTGAGAGTTTCGGAGGGTGTCTGGGAGAGTCAGAGAGTATCTGAGAGTGTCACAGAGTGTCAGAGAGTGTCAGAGATTTTCAGAGAGTTTCAGAGATGTTCAGAGAGTGTCAGAGAGTGCCAGAAAGTTTCAGAGAGTGTCACAGAGTGTCGGAGAGTTTCAGAGAGATTCAGAGAGTGTCCGAGAGATTCAGAAAGTGTCAGATAGTGTCAGAGAGTTTCAGAAAGTGTCACAGAGTGTCAGCGAGTGTCTGAGAGTGTCAGAGAGTGTCAGAGAGTTTCAGAGAGTGTCAGAGAGTGTCAGAGAGTTTCAGAGAATTTCAGAGAGTGTCAGAGAGTTTCAGAGAGTCTCAGATAGTGTCAGAGAGTGTCAGAGAGTGTCTGAGAGTGTCTGAGAGTTTCAGAGAGTGTCAGAGAGTGTTAGAGAGTTTCAGTGAGCTTCTGAGAGTTTCTGAGAGTGTCAAAGAGTGTCAAAGAGTTTCAGAGAGTGTCAGAGAGTGTCAGAGAGTTTCAGAAAGAGTCAGAGAGTGTCAGAGAGTGTCTGAGAGTGTCAGAGAGTGTCAGAGTTTTTCAGAGAGATTCAGAGAGTGTCAGAGAGTGTCACAGAGTGTCATAGAGTTGCAGAGTGTGTCAGAGAGTGTCCGAGAGTTTTAGAAAGAGTCAGAGAGTGTCGGAGAGTTTCAGAAAGAGTCAGAGAGTGTCAGAGAGTGTCTGAGAGTGTCAGAGAGTGTCAGAGTTTTTCAGAGCGTGTCACAGAGTTTCAGAGAGTGTCAGAGATTTTCAGAGAGTGCCAGAGATCTTCAGAGAGTGTCAGAGAGTGCCAGAAAGTTTCAGAGAGTGTCACAGAGTGTCGGAGAGTTTCAGAGAGATTCAGAGAGTGTCCGAGAGATTCAGAAAGCGTCAGATAGTGTCAGAGAGTTTCAGAAAGTGTCTGAGAATGTCAGAGAGTGTCTGAGAGTGTCAGAGAGTGTCAGAGAGTTTCAGAGAGTGTCAGAGAGTGTCAGAGAGTTTCAGAGAATTTCAGAGAGTGTCAGAGAGTTTCAGAGAGTCTCAGATAGTGTCAGAGAGTGTCTGAGAGTGTCTGAGAGTTTCAGAGAGTGTCAGAGAGTTTCAGTGAGCTTCTGAGAGTTTCTGAGAATGTCAGAGAGTTACAAAGAGTTTCAGAGAGTTTCAGAGAGTGTCAGAAAGTTTCAGAGAGTGTCCGAGAGATTCAGAGAGTTTCAGAGGGTGTCACAGAGTGTCAGAGAGTTTCAGAAATCTTCAGAGATTGTCAGGGAGTGTCAGAGAGTGTCAGAGAGTTTCAGAGAGTTTCAGAGAGAGTCAGACAGTGTCTGAGAGTGTCAAGGAGTGCCAAAGAGTTTCAGAGAGTGTCAGAGAGTGTCAGAGAGTGTCAGAGGGTTTCGGAGAGTGTCAGAGAGTTTCAGAGAAATTCTGAGAGTGTCAGAGAGTGCCTGAGAGTTTCAGAGAGTGTCAGAAAGTTTCAGAGAGTGTCCGAGAGTTTCAGAGAGTTTCAGAGGGTGTCACAGAGTGTCAGAGAGTTTCAGAAATCTTCAGAGAGTGTCAGGGAGTGTCAGAGAGTGTCAGAGAGTTTCAGAGAGTTTCAGAGAGAGTCAGACAGTGTCTGAGAGTGTCAAAGAGTGCCAAAGAGTTTCAGAGAGTGTCAGAGAGTGTCAGAGGGTATCAGAGAGTGTCAGAGAGTTTCAGAGAATTTCTGAGAGTGTCAGAGAGTGCCTGAGAGTTTCTGAGAGTGTCACAGAGTGTCAGAGAGTGTCAGAGATTTTCAGAGAGTTTCAGAGATGTTCAGAGAGTGTCAGAGAGTGTCAGAAAGTTTCAGAGAGAGTCAGAGAGTGTCAGGGAGTTTCAGAGAGTTTCAGTGAGTGTCACAGAGTGTCAGAGATTTTCAGAGTGATTCAGAGAGTGTCAGAGATTGTCAGAGAGTGTCAGACAGTTTCAGAGCGTTTCAGAGCGTGTCAGAGAGTTTCAGACAGTTTCAGAGAGTGTCAGAGAGTGTCAGAGAGTTTCAGAGAGTCTCAGATAGTGTCAGAGAGTGTCAGAGAGTGTCTGAGAGTGTCTGAGAGTTTCAGAGAGTGTCAGAGAGTGTCAGAGAGTTTCAGTGAGCTTCTGAGAGTTTCTGAGAGTGTCAGAGAGTTACAAAGAGTTTCAGAGAGTTTCAGAGAGTGTCAGAAAGTTTCAGAGAGTGTCCGAGAGTTTCAGAGAGTTTCAGAGGGTGTCACAGAGTGTCAGAGAGTTTCAGAAAGCTTCAGAGAGTGTCAGGGAGTGTCAGAGAGTGTCAGAGAGTTTCAGAGAGTTTCAGAGAGAGTCAGACAGTGTCTGAGAGTGTCAAAGAGTGTCAAAGAGTTTCAGAGAGTGTCAGAGAGTGTCAGAGAGTTTCAGAGAATTTCTGAGAGTGTCAGAGAGTGCCTGAGAGTTTCTGACAGTTTCTGAGTGTGCCGGAGAGTGTCAGAGAGTGTCAGAGTGTTTCAGAGAGTGTCACAGAGTTTCAGAGAGTGTCAGAGATTTTCAGAGAGTTTCAGTGATCTTCAGAGAGTGTCAGTGAGTGCCACAGAGTGTCAGTGAGTGTCAGAGCGTTTCAGAGATTGTCAGACAGTGTCAGATAGTGTCAGTGATTGTCAGAGAGTATCAGAGAGTGTCTGCGAGATTCAGAGAGAGTCATCGAGTGTCAGAGAGTGTCAGAGAGTTTCAGAGATTGTCACAGAGTGTCAGAGAGTTTCAGAGAGTTTCAGAGAGTTTCAGAGATCTTCAGTGTGTTTCAGAGTGTTTCAGAGTGTTTCAGAGAGTGTCGGAATGTTTCAAGAGAGTGTCAGAGAGTGTCATAGACTTTTAGAGAATTTCAGAGAGTGTCACAGAATGTCAGAGAGTATCAGAGAGCTTCAGAGAGTGTCAGAGAGTGTCAGAGATAGTAGAGAGTTTCAGAGAGAGTCAGAAAGTGTCTGAGAGTGTCAGAGTGTTTCAGAGAGTGTCAGAGAGTTTCAGAGACATTCTGATAGTGTCAGAGAGTGCCTGAGAGTTTCTGACAGTTTCTGAGTGTGTCGGAGAGACTCAGAGAATGTCAGAGATTTTCAGAGAGTTTCACAGAGTGTCAGAGAGTTTCAGAGAGTTTCAGAGAGTGTCAGAGAGTGTCAGAGAGCTTCAGACAGTGTCAGGGAGTGTCAGAGAGTGTCAGAGAGTTTCAGATAGAGTCAGACAGTGTTTGAGATTGTCAAAGAGTGTCAAAGAGTTTCAGAGAGTGTCAGAGAGTGTCAGAGAGCTTCAGAGAGTTTCAGGGAGTGTCAGAGAGTGTCAGAGAGTTTCAGAGAGAGTCAGATAGTGTCTGAGAGTGTCAAAGAGTGTCAAAGTGTTTCAGAGGGTGTCAGAGAGTGTCAGAGAGTGTCAGAGAGTTTCAGAGAGTGTCAAAGAGTTTCAGAGAGGTTCTGAGAGTGTCAGAGAGTTTCTGAGAGTTTCTGAGTGTGTCGAAGTGTGTCTGCGGGAGTCAGAGAGAGTCTGAGAGTGTCACAGAGTGTCAGAGAGTGTCAGAGATTTTCAGAGAGTTTCAGAGATGTTCAGAGAGTGTCAGAGAGTGTCAGGGAGTTTCAGAGAGTTACAGAGTGTCACAGAGTGTCAGAGAGTTTCGGAGAGATTCAGAGAGTGTCAGAGAGTGTCAGAGAGTTTCAGAGATTGTCACAGAGTGTCAGAGCTTTTCAGAGAGATTCAGAGAGTGTCAGAGAGTGTCACAGAGTGTCATAGAGTTGCAGAGTGTGTCAGAGAGTTTCCGAGAGTTTCAGAAAGAGTCAGAGAGTGTCAGAGAGTTTCAGAAAGAGTCAGAGAGTGTCAGAGAGTGTCTGAGAGTGTCAGAGAGTGTCAGAGTCTTTCAGAGAGTGTCAGAGAGATTCAGAGAGTGTCAGAGAGTGTCACAGATTGTCATAGAGTTGCAGAGTGTGTCAGAGAGTGTCCGAGAGTTTTAGAAAGAGTCAGAGAGTGTCGGAGAGTTTCAGAAAGAGTCAGAGAGTGTCAGAGAGTGTCTGAGAGTGTCAGAGAGTGTCAGAGTTTTTCAGAGCGTGTCACAGAGTTTCAGAGAGTGTCAGAGATTTTCAGAGAGTGCCAGAGATATTCAGAGAGTGTCAGAGAGTGCCAGAAAGTTTCAGAGAGTGTCACAGAGTGTCGGAGAGTTTCAGAGAGATTCAGAGAGTGTCCGAGAGATTCAGAAAGCGTCAGATAGTGTCAGAGAGTTTCAGAAAGTGTCTGAGAGTGTCAGAGAGTGTCTGAGAGTGTCAGAGAGTGTCAGAGAGTTTCAGAGAGTGTCAGAGAGTGTCAGAGAGTTTCAGAGAATTTCAGAGAGTGTCAGAGAGTTTCAGAGAGTCTCAGATAGTGTCAGAGAGTGTCAGAGAGTGTCTGAGAGTGTCTGAGAGTTTCAGAGAGTGTCAGAGAGTTTCAGTGAGCTTCTGAGAGTTTCTGAGAATGTCAGAGAGTTACAAAGAGTTTCAGAGAGTTTCAGAGAGTGTCCGAAAGTTTCAGAGAGTGTCCGAGAGATTCAGAGAGTTTCAGAGGGTGTCACAGAGTGTCAGAGAGTTTCAGAAATCTTCAGAGAGTGTCAGGGAGTGTCAGAGAGTGTCAGAGAGTTTCAGAGAGTTTCAGAGAGAGTCAGACAGTGTCTGAGAGTGTCAAAGAGTGCCAAAGAGTTTCAGAGAGTGTCAGAGAGTGTCAGAGAGTGTCAGAGGGTTTCGGAGAGTGTCAGAGAGTTTCAGAGAAATTCTGAGAGTGTCAGAGAGTGCCTGAGAGTTTCAGAGAGTTTCAGAAAGTTTCAGAGAGTGTCCGAGAGTTTCAGAGAGTTTCAGAGGGTGTCACAGAGTGTCAGAGAGTTTCAGAAATCTTCAGAGAGTGTCAGGGAGTGTCAGAGAGTGTCAGAGAGTTTCAGAGAGAGTCAGACAGTGTCTGAGAGTGTCAAAGAGTGCCAAACAGTTTCAGAGAGTGTCAGAGAGTGTCAGAGAGTGTCAGAGGGTATCAGAGAGTGTCAGAGAGTTTCAGAGAATTTCTGAGAGTGTCAGAGAGTGCCTGAGAGTTTCTGAGAGTGTCACAGAGTGTCAGAGAGTGTCAGAGATTTTCAGAGAGTTTCAGAGATGTTCAGAGAGTGTCAGAGAGTGTCAGAAAGTTTCAGAGAGAGTCAGAGAGTGTCAGGGAGTTTCAGAGAGTTTCAGTGAGTGTCACAGAGTGTCAGATCTTTTCAGAGAGATTCAGAGAGTGTCAGAGAGTGTCACAGGGTGTCATAGAGTTGCAGAGTGTGTCAGAGAGTGTCCGAGAGTTTCAGAAAGAGTCAGAGAGTGTCACAGAGTTTCAGAAAGAGTCAGAGAGTGTCTGAGAGTGTCAGAGAGTGTCAGAGTTTTTCAGAGAGTGTCACAGAGTTTCAGAGAGTGTCAGAGATTTTCAGAGAGTGCCAGAGATCTTCAGAGAGTGTCAGAGAGTGCTAGAAAGTTTCAGAGAGTGTCCCAGAGTGTCGGAGAGTTTCAGAGAGATTCAGAGAGTGTCCGAGAGATTCAGAAAGCGTCAGATAGTGTCAGAGAGTTTCAGAAAGTGTCACAGAGTGTCAGAGAGTTTCTGAGAGTGTCAGAGAGTGTCAGAGAGTTTCAGAGAGTGTCAGAGAGTTTCAGAGAATTTCAGAGAGTGTCAGAGAGTTTCAGAGAGTCTCAGATAGTGTCAGAGAGTGTCAGAGAGTGTCTGAGAGTGTCTGAGAGTTTCAGAGAGTGTCAGAGTGTGTCAGAGAGTTTCAGTGAGCTTCTGAGAGTTTCTGAGATTGTCAGAGAGTTACAAAGAGTTTCAGAGAGTTTCAGAGAGTGTCAGAAAGTTTCAGAGAGTGTCCGAGAGTTTCAGAGAGTTTCAGAGAGTTTCAGAGAGAGTCAGACAGTGTCTGAGAGTGTCAAAGATTGTCAAAGAGTTTCAGAGAGTGTCAGAGAGTGTCAGAGAGTGTCAGAGGGTTTCAGAGAGTGTCAGAGAGTTTCAGAGAATTTCTGAGAGTGTCAGAGAGTGCCTGAGAGTTTCTGACAGTTTCTGAGTGTGCCGGAGAGTGTCAGAGAGTGTCAGAGTGTTTCAGAGAGTGTCACAGAGTTTCAGAGAGTGTCAGAGATTTTCAGAGAGTTTCAGAGATCTTCAGAGAGTGTCAGTGAGTGCCACAGAGTGTCAGTGAGTGTCAGAGCGTTTCAGAGATTGTCAGACAGTGTCAGATAGTGTCAGTGATTGTCAGAGAGTATCAGAGAGTGTCTGCGAGATTCAGAGAGAGTCATCGAGTGTCAGAGAGTGTCAGAGAGTTTCAGAGATTGTCACAGAGTGTCAGAGAGTTTCAGAGAGTTTCAGAGAGTTTCTGAGATTTTCTGAGATTGTCAGAGAGTTTCAGAGAGTTTCAGAGATCTTCAGAGTGTTTCAGAGTGTTTCAGAGAGTGTCGGAATGTTTCAAGAGAGTGTCAGAGAGTGTCATAGACTTATAGAGAATTTCAGAGAGTGTCACAGAATGTCAGAGAGTATCAGAGAGCTTCAGAGAGTGTCAGAGAGTGTCAGAGATAGTAGAGAGTTTCAGAGAGAGTCAGAAAGTGTCTGAGAGTGTCAGAGAGTTTCAGAGAGTGTCAGAGAGTTTCAGAGACATTCTGATAGTGTCAGAGAGTGCCTGAGAGTTTCTGACAGTTTCTGAGTGTGTCGGAGAGGCTCAGAGAATGTCAGAGATTTTCAGAGAGTGTCACAGAGTGTCAGAGAGTTTCAGAGAGTTTCAGAGAGTGTCAGAGAGTGTCAGAGAGCTTCAGACAGTGTCAGGGAGTGTCAGAGAGTGTCAAAGAGTTTCAGATAGAGTCAGACAGTGTCTGAGATTGTCAAAGAGTGTCAAAGAGTTTCAGAGAGTGTCAGAGAGTGTCAGAGAGCTTCAGAGAGTGTCAGGGAGTGTCAGAGAGTGTCAGAGAGTTTCAGAGAGAGTCATATAGTGTCTGAGAGTGTCAAAGAGTGTCAAAGTGTTTCAGAGGGTGTCAGAGAGTGTCAGAGAGTTTCAGAGAGTGTCAAAGAGTTTCAGAGAGGTTCTGAGAGTGTCGAAGTGTGTCTGCGGGAGTCAGAGAGTGTCAGAGAGTGTCACAGAGTGTCAGAGAGTGTCAGAGATTTTCAGAGAGTTTCAGAGATGTTCAGAGAGTGTCAGAGAGTGTCAGGGAGTTTCAGAGAGTTACAGAGTGTCACAGAGTGTCAGAGAGTTTCGGAGAGATTCAGAGAGTGTCGGAGAGTGTCAGGGAGTGTCACAGAGTGACACAGAGTTGCAGAGTGTGTCACAGAGTGTCCGAGAGTTTCCGAAAGTGTCAGATACTGTCAGAGAGTTTCAGAAAGTGTCAGAGAGTGTCTGAGAATATCAGAGAGTGTCAGAGTGTTTCAGAGAGTTTCACAGAGTTTCAGAGAGTGCCAGAGATTTTCAGAGAGTTTCAGAGATCTTCAGAGAGTGTCAGAGAGTGCGAGAAAGTTTCAGAGAGTGTGACAGAGTGTCGGAGAGTTTCAGAGAGATTCAGAGAGTGTCCGAGAGATTCAGAAAGTGTCAGATAGTGTCAGCGAGTTTCAGAGATCTTCAGAGAGTGTCTGAGAGTGTCTGAGAGTGCCAGAGATTGTCAGAGAGTTTCAGAGAGTGTCAGAGAGTGTCAGAGAGTTTCAGAGAGTTTTAGAGAGTGTCAGAGAGTGTCAGAGAGTTTCAGAGAGTTTCAGAGAGCTTCAGAGAGTTTCAGAGAGTGTCAGAAAGTTTCAGAGAGTGTCACAGAGTTTCAGAGAGTGTCACAGAGTGTCAGAGTGATTCAGAGAGATTCAGAGATTGTCAGAGATTGTCAGAGAGTGTCAGACAGTTTCAGAGAGTTTCAGAGCGTGTCAGAGAGTTTCAGACAGTTTCAGAGAGTGTCAGAGAGTGTCAGAGAGTTTCAGAGAGTCTCAGATAGTGTCAGAGAGTGTCAGAGAGTGTCTGAGAGTGTCTGAGAGTTTCAGAGAGTGTCAGAGAGTGTCAGAGAGTTTCAGTGAGCTTCTGAGAGTTTCTGAGAGTGTCAGAGAGTTACAAAGAGTTTCAGAGAGTTTCAGAGAGTGTCAGAAAGTTTCAGAGAGTGTCCGAGAGTTTCAGAGAGTTTCAGAGGGTGTCACAGAGTGTCAGAGAGTTTCAGAAAGCTTCAGAGAGTGTCAGGGAGTGTCAGAGAGTGTCAGAGAGTTTCAGAGAGTTTCAGAGAGAGTCAGACAGTGTCTGAGAGTGTCAAAGAGTGTCAAAGAGTTTCAGAGAGTGTCAGAGATTGTCAGAGAGTGTCAGAGGGTTTCAGAGAGTGTCAGAGAGTTTCAGAGAATTTCTGAGAGTGTCAGAGAGTGCCTGAGAGTTTCTGACAGTTTCTGAGTGTGCCGGAGAGTGTCAGAGAGTGTCAGAGTGTTTCAGAGAGTGTCACAGAGTTTCAGAGAGTGTCAGAGATTTTCAGAGAGTTTCAGTGATCTTCAGAGAGTGTCAGTGAGTGCCACAGAGTGTCAGTGAGTGTCAGAGCGTTTCAGAGATTGTCAGACAGTGTCAGATAGTGTCAGTGATTGTCAGAGAGTATCAGAGAGTGTCTGCGAGATTCAGAGAGAGTCATCGAGTGTCAGAGAGTGTCAGAGAGTTTCAGAGATTGTCACAGAGTGTCAGAGAGTTTCAGAGAGTTTCAGAGAGTTTCAGAGAGTTTCTGAGATTTTCTGAGATTGTCAGAGAGTTTCAGAGAGTTTCAGAGATCTTCAGAGTGTTTCAGAGTGTTTCAGAGAGTGTCGGAATGTTTCAAGAGAGTGTCAGAGAGTGTCATAGACTTTTAGAGAATTTCAGAGAGTGTCACAGAATGTCAGAGAGTATCAGAGAGCTTCAGAGAGTGTCAGAGAGTGTCAGAGATAGTAGAGAGTTTCAGAGAGAGTCAGAAAGTGTCTGAGAGTGTCAGAGTGTTTCAGAGAGTGTCAGAGAGTTTCAGAGACATTCTGAGAGTGTCAGAGAGTGCCTGAGAGTTTCTGACAGTTTCTGAGTGTGTCGGAGAGACTCAGAGAATGTCAGAGATTTTCAGAGAGTTTCACAGAGTGTCAGAGAGTTTCAGAGAGTTTCAGAGAGTGTCAGAGAGTGTCAGAGAGCTTCAGACAGTGTCAGGGAGTGTCAGAGAGTGTCAGAGAGTTTCAGATAGAGTCAGACAGTGTTTGAGATTGTCAAAGAGTGTCAAAGAGTTTCAGAGAGTGTCAGAGAGTGTCAGAGAGCTTCAGAGAGTTTCAGGGAGTGTCAGAGAGTGTCAGAGAGTTTCAGAGAGAGTCAGATAGTGTCTGAGAGTGTCAAAGAGTGTCAAAGTGTTTCAGAGGGTGTCAGAGAGTGTCAGAGACTGTCAGAGAGTTTCAGAGAGTGTCAAAGAGTTTCAGAGAGGTTCTGAGAGTGTCAGAGAGTTTCTGAGAGTTTCTGAGTGTGTCGAAGTGTGTCTGCGTGAGTCAGAGAGTGTCTGAGAGTGTCACAGAGTGTCAGAGATTGTCAGAGATTTTCAGAGCGTTTCAGAGATGTTCAGAGAGTGTCAGAGAGTGTCAGGGAGTTTCAGAGAGTTACAGAGTGTCACAGAGTGTCAGAGAGTTTCGGAGAGATTCAGAGAGTGTCAGAGAGTGTCAGAGAGTGTCACAGAGTGACACAGAGTTGCAGAGTGTGTCAGAGAGTGTCCGAGAGTTTCCGAAAGTGTCAGATACTGTCAGAGAGTTTCAGAAAGTGTCAGAGAGTGTCAGAGAGTGTCTGAGAATATCAGAGAGTTTCAGAGATCTTCAGAGAGTGTCAGAGAGTGCGAGAAAGTTTCAGAGAGTGTCACAGAGTGTCGGAGAGTTTCAGAGAGATTCAGAGAGTGTCCGAGAGATTCAGAAAGTGTCAGATAGTGTCAGAGAGTTTCAGAGATCTTCAGAGAGTGTCTGAGAGTGTCTGAGAGTGCCAGAGATTGTCAGAGAGTTTCAGAGAGTGTCAGAGAGTGTCAGAGAGTTTCAGAGAGTTTCAGAGAGTGTCAGAGAGTGTCACAGAGTTTCAGAGAGTTTCAGAGAGCTTCAGAGAGTTTCAGAGAGTGTCTGAAAGTTTCAGAGAGTGTCAGAGAGTTTCAGAGAGTGTCACAGATTGTCAGAGTGATTCAGAGAGATTCAGAGAGTGTCAGAGATTGTCAGAGTGTCAGACAGTTTCAGAGAGTTTCAGAGAGTGTCAGAGAGTTTCAGAGAGAGTCAGTGAATGTCTGAGAGTGTCAAAGAGTGTCACAGAGTTTCAGAGTGTCAGAGAGCATCAGAGAGTGTCAGAGAGTTTCAGAGAGAGTCAGAGAGTTTCAGAGACTTTCTGAGAGTGTCAGAGAGTTCCAGAGAGTTTCTGACAGTTTCTGAGAGTGTCGGGGGGTGTCTGGGAGAGTCAGAGAGTATCTGAGAGTGTCACAGAGTGTCAGAGAGTGTCAGAGATTTTCAGAGAGTTTCAGAGATGTTCAGAGAGTGTCAGAGAGTGCCAGAAAGTTTCAGAGAGTGTCACAGAGTGTCGGAGAGTTTCAGAGAGAATCAGAGAGTGTCCGAGAGATTCAGAAAGTGTCAGATAGTGTCAGAGAGTTTCAGAAAGTGTCACAGAGTGTCAGCGAGTGTCTGAGAGTGTCAGAGAGTGTCAGAGAGTTTCAGAGAGTGTCAGAGAGTGTCAGAGAGTTTCAGAGAATTTCAGAGAGTGTCAGAGAGTTTCAGAGAGTCTCAGATAGTGTCAGAGAGTGTCAGAGAGTGTCTGAGAGTGTCTGAGAGTTTCAGAGAGTGTCAGAGAGTGTCAGAGAGTTTCAGTGAGCTTCTGAGTGTTTCTGAGAGTGTCAAAGAGTGTCAAAGAGTTTCAGAGTGTCAGAGAGTGTCAGAGGGTTTCAGAGAGTGTCAGAGAGTGTCTGTGAGTGTCAGAGATTGTCAGAGAGTTTCAGAGAGCGTCAGAGAGTGTCAGAGAGTTTCAGAGAGTTTCAGAGAGTGTCAGAGAGTGTCAGAGAGTTTCAGAAAGTGTCAGAGAGTGTCAGAGAGTGTCACAGAGTTTCAGAGATTTTCAGAGAGTGCCAGAGATCTTCAGAGAGTGTCAGAGAGTGCCAGAAAGTTTCAGAGAGTGTCACAGAGTGTCGGAGAGTTTCAGAGAGATTCAGAGATTTTCCGAGAGATTCAGAAAGTGTCAGATAGTGTCAGAGAGTTTCAGAAAGTGTCAGAGAGTGTCAGAGAGTGTCTGAGAGTGTCAGAGAGTGTCAGAGAGTTTCAGAGAGTGTCAGAGAGTGTCAGAGAGTTTCAGAGAATTTCAGAGAGTGTCAGAGAGTTTCAGAGAGTCTCAGATAGTGTCAGAGAGTGTCAGAGAGTGTCTGAGAGTGTCTGAGAGTTTCAGAGAGTGTCAGAGAGTGTCAGAGAGTGTCAGAGAGTTTCAGAGAGTTTCAGAGATCTTCAGAGAGTGTCAGTGAGTGCCATAGAGTGTCAGTGAGTGTCAGAGAGTTTCAGAGAGTGTCAGGGATTTTCAGAGAGTTTCAGAGATCTTCAGCGAGTGTCAGAGAGTGCCTGAAAGTTTCAGAGAGTGTCACAGAGTGTCGGAGAGTTTCAGAGAGTGTCAGAGAGTGTCAGAGATTTTCAAGAGTTTCAGAGAGTGTCAGAGAGCTTCAGACAGTGTCAGGGAGTGTCAGAGAGTGTCACAGAGTTTCAGATAGAGTCAGACAGTGTCTGAGATTGTCAAAGAGTTTCAGAGAGTGTCAGGGAGTGTCAGAAAGTGTCAGAGAGTGTCAGAGAGTGTCTGAGAATATCAGAGAGTTTCAGAGATCTTCAGAGAGTGTCAGAGAGTGCGAGAAAGTTTCAGAGAGTGTGACAGAGTGTCGGAGAGTTTCAGAGAGATTCAGAGAGTGTCCGAGAGATTCAGAAAGTGTCAGATAGTGTCAGAGAGTTTCAGAGATCTTCAGAGAGTGTCTGAGAGTTTCTGAGAGTGCCAGAGATTGTCAGAGTGTTTCAGAGAGTGTCAGAGAGTGTCAGAGAGTTTCAGAGAGTTTCAGAGAGTGTCAGAGAGTGTCAGAGAGTTTCAGAGAGTTTCAGAGAGCTTCAGAGAGTTTCAGAGAGTGTCTGAAAGTTTCAGAGAGTGTCAGAGAGTTTCAGAGAGTGTCACAGAGTGTCAGAGTGATTCAGAGAGATTCAGAGAGTGTCAGAGATTGTCAGAGAGTGTCAGACAGTTTCAGAGAGTTTCAGAGAGTGTCAGAGAGTTTCAGAGAGAGTCAGTGAGTGTCAGAGAGTGTCAAAGAGTGTCACAGAGTTTCAGAGTGTCAGAGAGCATCAGAGAGTGTCAGAGAGTTTCAGAGAGAGTCAGAGAGTTTCAGAGACTTTCTGAGAGTGTCAGAGAGTTCCAGAGAGTTTCAGAGAGTGTCACAGAGTGTCAGAGAGTTTCAGAGAGAGTCAGAGAGTTTCAGAGACTTTCTGAGAGTGTCAGAGAGTTTCAGAGAGTTTCAGAGAGTGTCAGAGAGTGTCAGAGAGTTTCAGAAAGTGTCAGAGAGTGTCAGAGAGTGTCACAGTGTTTCAGAGATTTTCAGAGAGTGCCAGAGATCTTCAGAGAGTGTCAGAGAGTGCCAGAAAGTTTCAGAGAGTGTCACAGAGTGTCGGAGAGTTTCAGAGAGATTCAGAGATTTTCCGAGAGATTCAGAAAGTGTCAGATAGTGTCAGAGAGTTTCAGAAAGTGTCAGAGAGTGTCAGAGAGTGTCTGAGAGTGTCAGAGAGTGTCAGAGAGTTTCAGAGAGTGTCAGAGAGTGTCAGAGAGTTTCCGAGAATTTCAGAGAGTGTCAGAGAGTTTCAGAGAGTCTCAGATAGTGTCAGAGAGTGTCAGAGAGTGTCTGAGAGTGTCTGAGAGTTTCAGAGAGTGTCAGAGAGTGTCAGAGAGTTTCAGAGAGTTTCAGAGAAGTTCAGAGAGTGTCAGTGAGTGCCATAGAGTGTCAGTGAGTGTCAGAGAGTTTCAGAGTGTCAGGGATTTTCAGAGAGTTTCAGAGATCTTCAGCGAGTGTCAGAGAGTGCCAGAAAGTTTCAGACAGTGTCACAGAGTGTCGGAGAGTTTCAGAGAGTGTCAGGGAGTGTCAGAGAGTTTCAGAGAGTTTCAGAGAGTGTCAGAGAGTGTCAGAGAGCTTCAGACAGAGTCAGGGAGTGTCAGAGAGTGTCACAGAGTGTCGGAGAGTTTCAGAGAGTGTCAGAGAGTTTCAGAGAGTTTCAGAGAGTGTCAGAGAGTTTCAGAGAGTGTCAGGGAGTGTCAGAGAGTGTCAGAGAGTTTCAGAGAGAGTCAGACAGTGTCTGAGATTGTCAAAGAGTGTCAAAGAGTTTCAGAGAGTGTCAGAGAGTGTCAGAGAGTTTCAGAGAGTGTCAGGGAGTGTCAGAGGGTGTCAGAGAGTTTCAGAGAGAGTCAGACAGTGTCTGAGAGTGTCAAAGAGTGTCAAAGAGTTTCAGAGAGTGTCAGAGAGTGTCAGAGAGTTTCAGAGATGTTCAGAGAGTGTCAGAGAGTGTCAGAAAGTTTCAGAGAGAGTCACAGTGTGTCAGAGCTTTTCAGAGAAATTCAGAGAGTGTCAGAGAGTGTCACAGAGTGTCATAGAGTTGCAGAGTGTGTCAGAGATTGTCCGAGAGTTTCAGAGAGAGTCAGACAGTGTCTGAGAGTGTCAAAGAGTGTCAAAGAGTTTCAGAGAGTGTCAGAGAGTGTCAGAGAGTTTCAGAGATGTTCAGAGAGTGTCAGGGAGTTTCAGAGAGTTTCAGAGAGTGTCACAGTGTGTCAGAGCTTTTCAGAGAGTTTCAGAAAGTGTCAGAGAGTGTCAGAGAGTGTCTGAGAGTGTAAGAGAGTGTCAGAGTCTTTAAGAGAGTGTCACAGAGTTTCAGAGTATGTCAGAGATTTTCAGAGAGTGCCAGAGATCTTCAGAGAGTGTCAGAGAGTGCCAGAAAGTTTCAGAGAGTGTCACAGAGTGTCGGAGAGTTTCAGAGAGATTCAGAGAGTGTCCGAGAGATTCAGAAAGTGTCAGATAGTGTCAGAGAGTTTCAGAGATCTTCAGAGAGTGTCTGAGAGTGTCTGACAGTGCCAGAGATTGTCAGAGAGTTTCAGAGAGTGTCAGAGAGTGTCACAGAGTGACACAGAGTTGCAGAGTGTGTCAGAGAGTGTCCGAGAGTTTCTGAAAGTGTCAGATACTGTCAGAGAGTTTCAGAAAGTGTCAGAGAGTGTCAGAGAGTGTCTGAGAATATCAGAGAGTTTCTGAGATCTTCAGAGAGTGTCAGAGAGTGCGAGAAAGTTTCAGAGAGTGTGACAGAGTGTTGGAGAGTTTCAGAGAGATTCAGAGAGTGTCCGAGAGATTCAGAAAGTGTCAGATAGTGTCAGAGAGTTTCAGAGATCTTCAGAGAGTGTCTGAGAGTGTCTGAGAGTGCCAGAGATTGTCAGAGAGTTTCAGAGAGTGTCAGAGAGTGTCAGAGAGTTTCAGAGAGTTTCAGAGAGTGCCAGAGAGTGTCAGAGAGTTTCAGAGAGTTTCAGAGAGCTTCAGAGAGTTTCAGAGAGTGTCTGAAAGTTTCAGAGAGTGTCAGAGAGTTTCAGAGAGTGTCACAGAGTGTCAGAGTGATTCAGAGAGATTCAGAGAGTGTCAGAGATTGTCAGAGAGTGTCAGACAGTTTCAGAGAGTTTCAGAGAGTGTCAGAGAGTTTCAGAGAGAGTCAGTGAGTGTCAGAGAGTGTCAAAGAGTGTCACAGAGTTTCAGAGTGTCAGAGAGCATCAGAGAGTGTCAGAGAGTTTCAGAGAGAGTCAGAGAGCTTCAGAGACTTTCTGAGAGTGTCAGAGAGTTCCAGAGAGTTTCTGACAGTTTCTGAGAGTTTCGGAGGGTGTCTGGGAGAGTCAGAGAGTATCTGAGAGTGTCACAGAGTGTCAGAGAGTGTCAGAGATTTTCAGAGAGTTTCAGAGATGTTCAGAGAGTGTCAGAGAGTGCCAGAAAGTTTCAGAGAGTGTCACAGAGTGTCGGAGAGTTTCAGAGAGATTCAGAGAGTGTCCGAGAGATTCAGAAAGTGTCAGATAGTGTCAGAGAGTTTCAGAAAGTGTCACAGAGTGTCAGCGAGTGTCTGAGAGTGTCAGAGAGTGTCAGAGAGTTTCAGAGAGTGTCAGAGAGTGTCAGAGAGTTTCAGAGAATTTCAGAGAGTGTCAGAGAGTTTCAGAGAGTCTCAGATAGTGTCAGAGAGTGTCAGAGAGTGTCTGAGAGTGTCTGAGAGTTTCAGAGAGTGTCAGAGAGTGTTAGAGAGTTTCAGTGAGCTTCTGAGAGTTTCTGAGAGTGTCAAAGAGTGTCAAAGAGTTTCAGAGAGTGTCAGAGAGTGTCAGAGGGTTTCAGAGAGTGTCAGAGAGTGCCTGTGAGTGTCAGAGATTGTCAGAGAGTTTCAGAGAGCGTCAGAGAGTGTCAGAGAGTTTCAGAGAGTTTCAGAGAGTGTCAGAGAGTGTCAGAGAGTTTCAGAAAGTGTCAGAGAGTGTCACAGAGTGTCACAGAGTTTCAGAGATTTTCAGAGAGTGCCAGAGATCTTCAGAGAGTGTCAGAGAGTGCCAGAAAGTTTCAGAGAGTGTCACAGAGTGTCAGAGAGTTTCAGAGAGATTCAGAGATTTTCCGAGAGATTCAGAAAGTGTCAGATAGTGTCAGAGAGTTTCAGAAAGTGTCAGAGAGTGTCAGAGAGTGTCTGAGAGTGTCAGAGAGTGTCAGAGAGTTTCAGAGAGTGTCAGAGAGTGTCAGAGAGTTTCAGAGAATTTCAGAGAGTGTCAGAGAGTTTCAGAGAGTCTCAGATAGTGTCAGAGAGTGTCAGAGAGTGTCTGAGAGTGTCTGAGAGTTTCAGAGAGTGTCAGAGAGTGTCAGAGAGTTTCAGAGAGTTTCAGAGATCTTCAGAGAGTGTCAGTGAGTGCCATAGAGTGTCAGTGAGTGTCAGAGAGGTTCAGAGAGTGTCAGGGATTTTCAGAGAGTTTCAGAGATCTTCAGCGAGTGTCAGAGAGTGCCTGAAAGTTTCAGAGAGTGTCACAGAGTGTCGGAGAGTTTCAGAGAGTGTCAGAGAGTGTCAGAGAGTTTCAGAGAGTTTCAGAGAGTGTCAGAGAGCTTCAGACAGTGTCAGGGAGTGTCAGAGAGTGTCACAGAGTTTCAGATA
Source organism: Heterodontus francisci (assembly GCF_036365525.1). NCBI lineage: Eukaryota > Metazoa > Chordata > Chondrichthyes > Heterodontiformes > Heterodontidae > Heterodontus > Heterodontus francisci. Next base: position 41,886,171 of record NC_090410.1, read on the forward strand.
GAGTCAGACAGTGTCTGAGATTGTCAAAGAGTTTCAGAGAGTGTCAGGGAGTGTCAGAAAGTGTCAGAGAGTGTCAGAGAGTGTCTGAGAATATCAGAGAGTTTCAGAGATCTTCAGAGAGTGTCAGAGAGTGCGAGAAAGTTTCAGAGAGTGTGACAGAGTGTCGGAGAGTTTCAGAGAGATTCAGAGAGTGTCCGAGAGATTCAGAAAGTGTCAGATAGTGTCAGAGAGTTTCAGAGATCTTCAGAGAGTGTCTGAGAGTTTCTGAGAGTGCCAGAGATTGTCAGAGTGTTTCAGAGAGTGTCAGAGAGTGTCAGAGAGTTTCAGAGAGTTTCAGAGAGTGTCAGAGAGTGTCAGAGAGTTTCAGAGAGTTTCAGAGAGCTTCAGAGAGTTTCAGAGAGTGTCTGAAAGTTTCAGAGAGTTTCAGAGAGTGTCACAGAGTGTCAGAGTGATTCAGAGAGATTCAGAGAGTGTCAGAGATTGTCAGAGAGTGTCAGACAGTTTCAGAGAGTTTCAGAGAGTGTCAGAGAGTTTCAGAGAGAGTCAGTGAGTGTCAGAGAGTGTCAAAGAGTGTCACAGAGTTTCAGAGTGTCAGAGAGCATCAGAGAGTGTCAGAGAGTTTCAGAGAGAGTCAGAGAGTTTCAGAGACTTTCTGAGAGTGTCAGAGAGTTCCAGAGAGTTACTGACAGTTTCTGAGAGTTTCGGAGGGTGTCTGGGAGAGTCAGAGAGTATCTGAGAGTGTCACAGAGTGTCAGAGAGTGTCAGAGATTTTCAGAGAGTTTCAGAGATGTTCAGAGAGTGTCAGAGAGTGCCAGAAAGTTTCAGAGAGTGTCACAGAGTGTCGGAGAGTTTCAGAGAGATTCAGAGAGTGTCCGAGAGATTCAGAAAGTGTCAGATAGTGTCAGAGAGTTTCAGAAAGTGTCACAGAGTGTCAGCGAGTGTCTGAGAGTGTCAGAGAGTGTCAGAGAGTTTCAGAGAGTGTCAGAGAGTGTCAGAGAGTTTCAGAGAATTTCAGAGAGTGTCAGAGAGTTTCAGAGAGTCTCAGATAGTGTCAGAGAGTGTCAGAGAGTGTCTGAGAGTGTCTGAGAGTTTCAGAGAGTGTCAGAGAGTGTCAGAGAGTTTCAGTGAGCTTCTGAGAGTTTCTTAGAGTATCAAAGAGTGTCGAAGAGTTTCAGAGAGTGTCAGAGAGTGTCAGAGGGTTTCAGAGAGTGTCAGAGAGTGTCTGAGAGTGTCAGAGATTGTCAGAGAGTTTCAGAGAGCGTCAGAGAGTGTCAGAGAGTTTCAGAGAGTTTCAGAGAGTGTCAGAGAGTGTCAGAGAGTTTCAGAAAGTGTCAGAGAGTGTCAGAGAGTGTCACAGAGTTTCAGAGATTTTCAGAGAGTGCCAGAGATCTTCAGAGAGTGTCAGAGAGTGCCAGAAAGTTTCAGAGAGTGTCACAGAGTGTCGGAGAGTTTCAGAGAGATTCAGAGATTTTCCGAGAGATTCAGAAAGTGTCAGATAGTGTCAGGGAGTTTCAGAAAGTGTCAGAGAGTGTCAGAGAGTTTCTGAGAGTGTCAGAGAGTGTCAGAGAGTTTCAGAGAGTGTCAGAGAGTTTCAGAGAATTTCAGAGAGTGTCAGAGAGTTTCAGAGAGTCTCAGATAGTGTCAGAGAGTGTCAGAGAGTGTCTGAGAGTGTCTGAGAGTTTCAGAGAGTGTCAGAGAGTGTCAGAGAGTTTCAGAGAGTTTCAGAGAAGTTCAGAGAGTGTCAGTGAGTGCCATAGAGTGTCAGTGAGTGTCAGAGAGTTTCAGAGTGTCAGGGATTTTCAGAGAGTTTCAGAGATCTTCAGCGAGTGTCAGAGAGTGCCAGAAAGTTTCAGACAGTGTCACAGAGTGTCGGAGAGTTTCAGAGAGTGTCAGGGAGTGTCAGAGAGTTTCAGAGAGTTTCAGAGAGTGTCAGAGAGTGTCAGAGAGCTTCAGACAGAGTCAGGGAGTGTCAGAGAGTGTCACAGAGTGTCGGAGAGTTTCAGAGAGTGTCAGAGAGTTTCAGAGAGTTTCAGAGAGTGTCAGAGAGTTTCAGAGAGTGTCAGGGAGTGTCAGAGAGTGTCAGAGAGTTTCAGAGAGAGTCAGACAGTGTCTGAGATTGTCAAAGAGTGTCAAAGAGTTTCAGAGAGTGTCAGAGAGTGTCAGAGAGTTTCAGAGAGTGTCAGGGAGTGTCAGAGGGTGTCAGAGAGTTTCAGAGAGAGTCAGACAGTGTCTGAGAGTGTCAAAGAGTGTCAAAGAGTTTCAGAGAGTGTCAGAGAGTGTCAGAGAGTTTCAGAGATGTTCAGAGAGTGTCAGAGAGTGTCAGAAAGTTTCAGAGAGAGTCACAGTGTGTCAGAGCTTTTCAGAGAGATTCAGAGAGTGTCAGAGAGTGTCACAGAGTGTCATAGAGTTGCAGAGTGTGTCAGAGATTGTCCGAGAGTTTCAGAGAGAGTCAGACAGTGTCTGAGAGTGTCAAAGAGTGTCAAAGAGTTTCAGAGAGTGTCAGAGAGTGTCAGAGAGTTTCAGAGATGTTCAGAGAGTGTCAGGGAGTTTCAGAGAGTTTCAGAGAGTGTCACAGTGTGTCAGAGCTTTTCAGAGAGATTCAGAGAGTGTCAGAGAGTGTCACAGAGTGTCATAGAGTTGCAGAGTGTGTCAGAGATTGTCCGAGAGTTTCAGAAAGAGTCAGATAGTGTCAGAGAGTTTCAGAAAGTGTCAGAGAGTGTCAGAGAGTGTCTGAGAGTGTAAGAGAGTGTCAGAGTCTTTCAGAGAGTGTCACAGAGTTTCAGAGTATGTCAGAGATTTTCAGAGAGTGCCAGAGATCTTCAGAGAGTGTCAGAGAGTGCCAGAAAGTTTCAGAGAGTGTCACAGAGTGTCGGAGAGTTTCAGAGAGATTCAGAGAGTGTCCGAGAGATTCAGAAAGTGTCAGATAGTGTCAGAGAGTTTCAGAGATCTTCAGAGAGTGTCTGAGAGTGTCTGAGAGTGTCAGAGAGTGTCAGAGAGTTTCAGAGAGTGTCAGAGAGTGTCAGAGAGTTTCAGAGAATTTCAGAGAGTGTCAGAGAGTTTCAGAGAGTCTCAGATAGTGTCAGAGAGTGTCAGAGAGTGTCTGAGAGTGTCTGAGAGTTTCAGAGAGTGTCAGAGAGTGTCAGAGAGTTTCAGAGAGTTTCAGAGAAGTTCAGAGAGTGTCAGTGAGTGCCATAGAGTGTCAGTGAGTGTCAGAGAGTTTCAGAGTGTCAGGGATTTTCAGAGAGTTTCAGAGATCTTCAGCGAGTGTCAGAGAGTGCCAGAAAGTTTCAGACAGTGTCACAGAGTGTCGGAGAGTTTCAGAGAGTGTCAGGGAGTGTCAGAGAGTTTCAGAGAGTTTCAGAGAGTGTCAGAGAGTGTCAGAGAGCTTCAGACAGAGTCAGGGAGTGTCAGAGAGTGTCACAGAGTGTCGGAGAGTTACAGAGAGTGTCAGAGAGTTTCAGAGAGTTTCAGAGAGTGTCAGAGAGTTTCAGAGAGTGTCAGGGAGTGTCAGAGAGTGTCAGAGAGTTTCAGAGAGAGTCAGACAGTGTCTGAGATTGTCAAAGAGTGTCAAAGAGTTTCAGAGAGTGTCAGAGAGTGTCAGAGAGTTTCAGAGAGTGTCAGGGAGTGTCAGAGGGTGTCAGAGAGTTTCAGAGAGAGTCAGACAGTGTCTGAGAGTGTCAAAGAGTGTCAAAGAGTTTGAGAGAGTGTCAGAGAGTGTCAGAGAGTTTCAGAGATGTTCAGAGAGTGTCAGAGAGTGTCAGAAAGTTTCAGAGAGAGTCACAGTGTGTCAGAGCTTTTCAGAGAGATTCAGAGAGTGTCAGAGAGTGTCACAGAGTGTCATAGAGTTGCAGAGTGTGTCAGAGATTGTCCGAGAGTTTCAGAGAGAGTCAGACAGTGTCTGAGAGTGTCAAAGAGTGTCAAAGAGTTTCAGAGAGTGTCAGAGAGTGTCAAAGAGTTTCAGAGATGTTCAGAGAGTGTCAGGGAGTTTCAGAGAGTTTCAGAGAGTGTCACAGTGTGTCAGAGCTTTTCAGAGAGATTCAGAGAGTGTCAGAGAGTGTCACAGAGTGTCATAGAGTTGCAGAGTGTGTCAGAGATTGTCCGAGAGTTTCAGAAAGAGTCAGATAGTGTCAGAGAGTTTCAGAAAGTGTCAGAGAGTGTCAGAGAGTGTCTGAGAGTGTAAGAGAGTGTCAGAGTCTTTCAGAGAGTGTCACAGAGTTTCAGAGTATGTCAGAGATTTTCAGAGAGTGCCAGAGATCTTCAGAGAGTGTCAGAGAGTGCCAGAAAGTTTCAGAGAGTGTCACAGAGTGTCGGAGAGTTTCAGAGAGATTCAGAGAGTGTCCGAGAGATTCAGAAAGTGTCAGATAGTGTCAGAGAGTTTCAGAGATCTTCAGAGAGTGTCTGAGAGTGTCTGAGAGTGTCAGAGAGTGTCAGAGAGTTTCAGAGAGTGTCAGAGAGTGTCAGAGAGTTTCAGAGAATTTCAGAGAGTGTCAGAGAGTTTCAGAGAGTCTCAGATAGTGTCAGAGAGTGTCAGAGAGTGTCTGAGAGTGTCTGAGAGTTTCAGAGAGTGTCAGAGAGTGTCAGAGAGTTTCAGAGAGTTTCAGAGAAGTTCAGAGAGTGTCAGTGAGTGCCATAGAGTGTCAGTGAGTGTCAGAGAGTTTCAGAGTGTCAGGGATTTTCAGAGAGTTTCAGAGATCTTCAGCGAGTGTCAGAGAGTGCCAGAAAGTTTCAGACAGTGTCACAGAGTGTCGGAGAGTTTCAGAGAGTGTCAGGGAGTGTCAGAGAGTTTCAGAGAGTTTCAGAGAGTGTCAGAGAGTGTCAGAGAGCTTCAGACAGAGTCAGGGAGTGTCAGAGAGTGTCACAGAGTGTCGGAGAGTTTCAGAGAGTGTCAGAGAGTTTCAGAGAGTTTCAGAGAGTGTCAGAGAGTTTCAGAGAGTGTCAGGGAGTGTCAGAGAGTGTCAGAGAGTTTCAGAGAGAGTCAGACAGTGTCTGAGATTGTCAAAGAGTGTCAAAGAGTGTCAGAGAGTGTCAGAGAGTGTCAGAGAGTTTCAGAGAGTGTCAGGGAGTGTCAGAGGGTGTCAGAGAGTTTCAGAGAGTGTCAGAGAGTGTCACAGAGTGTCATAGAGTTGCAGAGTGTGTCAGAGATTGTCCGAGAGTTTCAGAGAGAGTCAGACAGTGTCTGAGAGTGTCAAAGAGTGTCAAAGAGTTTCAGAGAGTGTCAGAGAGTGTCAGAGAGTTTCAGAGATGTTCAGAGAGTGTCAGGGAGTTTCAGAGAGTTTCAGAGAGTGTCACAGTGTGTCAGAGCTTTTCAGAGAGATTCAGAGAGTGTCAGAGAGTGTCACAGAGTGTCATAGAGTTGCAGAGTGTGTCAGAGATTGTCCGAGAGTTTCAGAAAGAGTCAGATAGTGTCAGAGAGTTTCAGAAAGTGTCAGAGAGTGTCAGAGAGTGTCTGAGAGTGTAAGAGAGTGTCAGAGTCTTTCAGAGAGTGTCACAGAGTTTCAGAGTATGTCAGAGATTTTCAGAGAGTGCCAGAGATCTTCAGAGAGTGTCAGAGAGTGCCAGAAAGTTTCAGAGAGTGTCACAGAGTGTCGGAGAGTTTCAGAGAGATTCAGAGAGTGTCCGAGAGATTCAGAAAGTGTCAGATAGTGTCAGAGAGTTTCAGAGATCTTCAGAGAGTGTCTGAGAGTGTCTGACAGTGCCAGAGATTGTCAGAGAGTTTCAGAGAGTGTCAGAGAGTGTCACAGAGTGACACAGAGTTGCAGAGTGTGTCAGAGAGTGTCCGAGAGTTTCCGAAAGTGTCAGATACTGTCAGAGAGTTTCAGAAAGTGTCAGAGAGTGTCAGAGAGTGTCTGAGAATATCAGAGAGTTTCAGAGATCTTCAGAGAGTGTCAGAGAGTGCGAGAAAGTTTCAGAGAGTGTGACAGAGTGTTGGAGAGTTTCAGAGAGATTCAGAGAGTGTCCGAGAGATTCAGAAAGTGTCAGATAGTGTCAGAGAGTTTCAGAGATCTTCAGAGAGTGTCTGAGAGTGTCTGAGAGTGCCAGAGATTGTCAGAGAGTTTCAGAGAGTGTCAGAGAGTGTCAGAGAGTTTCAGAGAGTTTCAGAGAGTGTCAGAGAGTGTCAGAGAGTTTCAGAGAGTTTCAGAGAGCTTCAGAGAGTTTCAGAGAGTGTCTGAAAGTTTCAGAGAGTGTCAGAGAGTTTCAGAGAGTGTCACAGAGTGTCAGAGTGATTCAGAGAGATTCAGAGAGTGTCAGAGATTGTCAGAGAGTGTCAGACAGTTTCAGAGAGTTTCAGAGAGTGTCAGAGAGTTTCAGACAGAGTCAGTGAGTGTCAGAGAGTGTCAAAGAGTGTCACAGAGTTTCAGAGTGTCAGAGAGCATCAGAGAGTGTCAGAGAGTTTCAGAGAGAGTCAGAGAGCTTCAGAGACTTTCTGAGAGTGTCAGAGAGTTCCAGAGAGTTTCTGACAGTTTCTGAGAGTTTCGGAGGGTGTCTGGGAGAGTCAGAGAGTATCTGAGAGTGTCACAGAGTGTCAGAGAGTGTCAGAGATTTTCAGAGAGTTTCAGAGATCTTCAGAGAGTGTCAGAGAGTGCCAGAAAGTTTCAGAGAGTGTCACAGAGTGTCGGAGAGTTTCAGAGAGATTCAGAGAGTGTCCGAGAGATTCAGAAAGTGTCAGATAGTGTCAGAGAGTTTCAGAAAGTGTCACAGAGTGTCAGCGAGTGTCTGAGAGTGTCAGAGAGTGTCAGAGAGTTTCAGAGAGTGTCAGAGAGTGTCAGAGAGTTTCAGATAATTTCAGAGAGTGTCAGAGAGTTTCAGAGAGTCTCAGATAGTGTCAGAGAGTGTCAGAGAGTGTCTGAGAGTGTCTGAGAGTTTCAGAGAGTGTCAGAGAGTGTCAGAGAGTTTCAGTGAGCTTCTGAGAGTTTCTGAGAGTGTCAAAGAGTTTCAGAGAGTGTCAGAGAGTGTCAGAGGGTTTCAGAGAGTGTCAGAGAGTGTCTGTGAGTGTCAGAGATTGTCAGAGAGTTTCAGAGAGCGTCAGAGAGTGTCAGAGAGTTTCAGAGAGTTTCAGAGAGTGTCAGAGAGTGTCAGAGAGTTTCAGAAAGTGTCAGAGAGTGTCACAGAGTGTCACAGAGTTTCAGAGATTTTCAGAGAGTGCCAGAGATCTTCAGAGAGTGTCAGAGAGTGCCAGAAAGTTTCAGAGAGTGTCACAGAGTGTCGGAGAGTTTCAGAGAGATTCAGAGATTTTCCGAGAGATTCAGAAAGTGTCAGATAGTGTCAGAGAGTTTCAGAAAGTGTCAGAGAGTGTCAGAGAGTGTCTGAGAGTGTCAAAGAGTGTCAAAGAGTTTCAGAGAGTGTCAGAGAGTGTCAGAGAGTTTCAGAGATGTTCAGAGAGTGTCAGAGAGTGTCAGAAAGTTTCAGAGAGAGTCACAGTGTGTCAGAGCTTTTCAGAGAGATTCAGAGAGTGTCAGAGAGTGTCACAGAGTGTCATAGAGTTGCAGAGTGTGTCAGAGATTGTCCGAGAGTTTCAGAGAGAGTCAGACAGTGTCTGAGAGTGTCAAAGAGTGTCAAAGAGTTTCAGAGAGTGTCAGAGAGTGTCAGAGAGTTTCAGAGATGTTCAGAGAGTGTCAGGGAGTTTCAGAGAGTTTCAGAGAGTGTCACAGTGTGTCAGAGCTTTTCAGAGAGATTCAGAGAGTGTCAGAGAGTGTCACAGAGTGTCATAGAGTTGCAGAGTGTGTCAGAGATTGTCCGAGAGTTTCAGAAAGAGTCAGATAGTGTCAGAGAGTTTCAGAAAGTGTCAGAGAGTGTCAGAGAGTGTCTGAGAGTGTAAGAGAGTGTCAGAGTCTTTCAGAGAGTGTCACAGAGTTTCAGAGTATGTCAGAGATTTTCAGAGAGTGCCAGAGATCTTCAGAGAGTGTCAGAGAGTGCCAGAAAGTTTCAGAGAGTGTCACAGAGTGTCGGAGAGTTTCAGAGAGATTCAGAGAGTGTCCGAGAGATTCAGAAAGTGTCAGATAGTGTCAGAGAGTTTCAGAGATCTTCAGAGAGTGTCTGAGAGTGTCTGACAGTGCCAGAGATTGTCAGAGAGTTTCAGAGAGTGTCAGAGAGTGTCACAGAGTGACACAGAGTTGCAGAGTGTGTCAGAGAGTGTCCGAGAGTTTCCGAAAGTGTCAGATACTGTCAGAGAGTTTCAGAAAGTGTCAGAGAGTGTCAGAGAGTGTCTGAGAATATCAGAGAGTGCCAGAGATCTTCAGAGAGTGTCAGAGAGTGCGAGAAAGTTTCAGAGAGTGTGACAGAGTGTTGGAGAGTTTCAGAGAGATTCAGAGAGTGTCCGAGAGATTCAGAAAGTGTCAGATAGTGTCAGAGAGTTTCAGAGATCTTCAGAGAGTGTCTGAGAGTGTCTGAGAGTGCCAGAGATTGTCAGAGAGTTTCAGAGAGTGTCAGAGAGTGTCAGAGAGTTTCAGAGAGTTTCAGAGAGTGTCAGAGAGTGTCAGAGAGTTTCAGAGAGTTTCAGAGAGCTTCAGAGAGTTTCAGAGAGTGTCTGAAAGTTTCAGAGAGTGTCAGAGAGTTTCAGAGAGTGTCACAGAGTGTCAGAGTGATTCAGAGAGATTCAGAGAGTGTCAGAGATTGTCAGAGAGTGTCAGACAGTTTCAGAGAGTTTCAGAGAGTGTCAGAGAGTTTCAGAGAGAGTCAGTGAGTGTCAGAGAGTGTCAAAGAGTGTCACAGAGTTTCAGAGTGTCAGAGAGCATCAGAGAGTGTCAGAGAGTTTCAGAGAGAGTCAGAGAGCTTCAGAGACTTTCTGAGAGTGTCAGAGAGTTCCAGAGAGTTTCTGACAGTTTCTGAGAGTTTCGGAGGGTGTCTGGGAGAGTCAGAGAGTATCTGAGAGTGTCACAGAGTGTCAGAGAGTGTCAGAGATTTTCAGAGAGTTTCAGAGATGTTCAGAGAGTGTCAGAGAGTGCCAGAAAGTTTCAGAGAGTGTCACAGAGTGTCGGAGAGTTTCAGAGAGATTCAGAGAGTGTCCGAGAGATTCAGAAAGTGTCAGATAGTGTCAGAGAGTTTCAGAAAGTGTCACAGAGTGTCAGCGAGTGTCTGAGAGTGTCAGAGAGTGTCAGAGAGTTTCAGAGAGTGTCAGAGAGTGTCAGAGAGTTTCAGAGAATTTCAGAGAGTGTCAGAGAGTTTCAGAGAGTCTCAGATAGTGTCAGAGAGTGTCAGAGAGTGTCTGAGAGTGTCTGAGAGTTTCAGAGAGTGTCAGAGAGTGTCAGAGAGTTTCAGTGAGCTTCTGAGAGTTTCTGAGAGTGTCAAAGAGTGTCAAAGAGTTTCAGAGAGTGTCAGAGAGTGTCAGAGGGTTTCAGAGAGTGTCAGAGAGTGTCTGTGAGTGTCAGAGATTGTCAGAGAGTTTCAGAGAGCGTCAGAGAGTGTCAGAGAGTTTCAGAGAGTTTCAGAGAGTGTCAGAGAGTGTCAGAGAGTTTCAGAAAGTGTCAGAGAGTGTCACAGAGTGTCACAGAGTTTCAGAGATTTTCAGAGAGTGCCAGAGATCTTCAGAGAGTGTCAGAGAGTGCCAGAAAGTTTCAGAGAGTGTCACAGAGTGTCGGAGAGTTTCAGAGAGATTCAGAGATTTTCCGAGAGATTCAGAAAGTGTCAGATAGTGTCAGAGAGTTTCAGAAAGTGTCAGAGAGTGTCAGAGAGTGTCTGAGAGTGTAAAAGAGTGTCAAAGAGTTTCAGAGAGTGTCAGAGAGTGTCAGAGAGTTTCAGAGATGTTCAGAGAGTGTCAGAGAGTGTCAGAAAGTTTCAGAGAGAGTCACAGTGTGTCAGAGCTTTTCAGAGAGATTCAGAGAGTGTCAGAGAGTGTCACAGAGTGTCATAGAGTTGCAGAGTGTGTCAGAGATTGTCCGAGAGTTTCAGAGAGAGTCAGACAGTGTCTGAGAGTGTCAAAGAGTGTCAAAGAGTTTCAGAGAGTGTCAGAGAGTGTCAGAGAGTTTCAGAGATGTTCAGAGAGTGTCAGGGAGTTTCAGAGAGTTTCAGAGAGTGTCACAGTGTGTCAGAGCTTTTCAGAGAGATTCAGAGAGTGTCAGAGAGTGTCACAGAGTGTCATAGAGTTGCAGAGTGTGTCAGAGATTGTCCGAGAGTTTCAGAAAGAGTCAGATAGTGTCAGAGAGTTTCAGAAAGTGTCAGAGAGTGTCAGAGAGTGTCTGAGAGTGTAAGAGAGTGTCAGAGTCTTTCAGAGAGTGTCACAGAGTTTCAGAGTATGTCAGAGATTTTCAGAGAGTGCCAGAGATCTTCAGAGAGTGTCAGAGAGTGCCAGAAAGTTTCAGAGAGTGTCACAGAGTGTCGGAGAGTTTCAGAGAGATTCAGAGAGTGTCCGAGAGATTCAGAAAGTGTCAGATAGTGTCAGAGAGTTTCAGAGATCTTCAGAGAGTGTCTGAGAGTGTCTGACAGTGCCAGAGATTGTCAGAGAGTTTCAGAGAGTGTCAGAGAGTGTCACAGAGTGACACAGAGTTGCAGAGTGTGTCAGAGAGTGTCCGAGAGTTTCCGAAAGTGTCAGATACTGTCAGAGAGTTTCAGAAAGTGTCAGAGAGTGTCAGAGAGTGTCTGAGAATATCAGAGAGTTTCAGAGATCTTCAGAGAGTGTCAGAGAGTGCGAGAAAGTTTCAGAGAGTGTGACAGAGTGTTGGAGAGTTTCAGAGAGATTCAGAGAGTGTCCGAGAGATTCAGAAAGTGTCAGATAGTGTCAGAGAGTTTCAGAGATCTTCAGAGAGTGTCTGAGAGTGTCTGAGAGTGCCAGAGATTGTCAGAGAGTTTCAGAGAGTGTCAGAGAGTGTCAGAGAGTTTCAGAGAGTTTCAGAGAATGTCAGAGAGTGTCAGAGAGTTTCAGAGAGTTTCAGAGAGCTTCAGAGAGTTTCAGAGATTGTCTGAAAGTTTCAGAGAGTGTCAGAGAGTTTCAGAGAGTGTCACAGAGTGTCAGAGTGATTCAGAGAGATTCAGAGAGTGTCAGAGATTGTCAGAGAGTGTCAGACAGTTTCAGAGAGTTTCAGAGAGTGTCAGAGAGTTTCAGAGAGAGTCAGTGAGTGTCAGAGAGTGTCAAAGAGTGTCACAGAGTTTCAGAGTGTCAGAGAGCATCAGAGAGTGTCAGAGAGTTTCAGAGAGAGTCAGAGAGCTTCAGAGACTTTCTGAGAGTGTCAGAGAGTTCCAGAGAGTTTCTGACAGTTTCTGAGAGTTTCGGAGGGTGTCTGGGAGAGTCAGAGAGTATCTGAGAGTGTCACAGAGTGTCAGAGAGTGTCAGAGATTTTCAGAGAGTTTCAGAGATGTTCAGAGAGTGTCAGAGAGTGCCAGAAAGTTTCAGAGAGTGTCACAGAGTGTCGGAGAGTTTCAGAGAGATTCAGAGAGTGTCCGAGAGATTCAGAAAGTGTCAGATAGTGTCAGAGAGTTTCAGAAAGTGTCACAGAGTGTCAGCGAGTGTCTGAGAGTGTCAGAGAGTGTCAGAGAGTTTCAGAGAGTGTCAGAGAGTGTCAGAGAGTTTCAGAGAATTTCAGAGAGTGTCAGAGAGTTTCAGAGAGTCTCAGATAGTGTCAGAGAGTGTCAGAGAGTGTCTGAGAGTGTCTGAGAGTTTCAGAGAGTGTCAGAGAGTGTCAGAGAGTTTCAGTGAGCTTCTGAGAGTTTCTGAGAGTGTCAAAGAGTGTCGAAGAGTTTCAGAGAGTGTCAGAGAGTGTCAGAGGGTTTCAGAGAGTGTCAGAGAGTGTCTGTGAGTGTCAGAGATTGTCAGAGAGTTTCAGAGAGCGTCAGAGAGTGTCAGAGAGTTTCAGAGAGTTTCAGAGAGTGTCGGAGAGTGTCAGAGAGTTTCAGAAAGTGTCAGAGAGTGTCACAGAGTGTCAGAGAGTTTCAGAGATTTTCAGAGAGTGCCAGAGATCTTCAGAGAGTGTCAGAGAGTGCCAGAAAGTTTCAGAGAGTGTCACAGAGTGTCGGAGAGTTTCAGAGAGATTCAGAGATTTTCCGAGAGATTCAGAAAGTGTCAGATAGTGTCAGAGAGTTTCAGAAAGTGTCAGAGAGTGTCAGAGAGTGTCTGAGAGTGTCAGAGAGTGTCAGAGAGTTTCAGAGAGTGTCAGAGAGTGTCAGAGATTTTCAGAGAATTTCAGAGAGTGTCAGAGAGTTTCAGAGAGTCTCAGATAGTGTCAGAGAGTGTCAGAGAGTGTCTGAGAGTGTCTGAGAGTTTCAGAGCGTGTCAGAGAGTGTCAGAGAGTTTCAGAGAGTTTCAGAGATCTTCAGAGAGTGTCAGTGAGTGCCATAGAGTGTCAGTGAGTGTCACAGAGTTTCAGAGAGTGTCAGGGATTTTCAGAGAGTTTCAGAGATCTTCAGCGAGTGTCAGAGAGTGCCTGAAAGTTTCAGAGAGTGTCACAGAGTGTCGGAGAGTTTCAGAGATTGTCAGAGAGTGTCAGAGTTTCAGAGAGTGTCAGAGAGTGTCAGAGAGCTTCAGACAGAGTCAGGTAGTGTCAGAGAGTGTCACAGAGTGTCGGAGAGTTTCAGAGAGTGTCAGAGAGTGTCAGAGAGTTTCAGAGAGTTTCAGAGAGTGTCAGAGAGTGTCAGAGAGCTTCAGACAGAGTCAGGGAGTGTCAGAGAGTGTCACAGAGTTTCAGATAGAGTCAGACAGTGTCTGAGATTGTCAAAGAGTGTCAAAGAGTTTCAGAGAGTGTCAGAGAGTGTCAGAGAGTTTCAGAGAGTGTCAGGGAGTGTCAGAGAGTGTCAGAGAGTTTCAGAGAGAGTCAGACAGTGTCTGAGAGTGTCAAAGAGTGTCAAAGTGTTTCAGAGAGTGTCAGAGAGTGTCAGAGAGTTTCAGAGATGTTCAGAGAGTGTCAGAGAGTGTCAGAAAGTTTCAGAGAGAGTCAGAGAGTGTCAGGGAGTTTCAGAGAGTTTCAGAGAGTGTCACAGTGTGTCAGAGCTTTTCAGAGAGATTCAGAGAGTGTCAGAGAGTGTCACAGAGTGTCATAGAGTTGCAGAGTGTGTCAGAGATTGTCCGAGAGTTTCAGAAAGAGTCAGATAGTGTCAGAGAGTTTCAGAAAGTGTCAGAGAGTGTCAGAGAGTGTCTGAGAGTGTAAGAGAGTGTCAGAGTCTTTCAGAGAGTGTCACAGAGTTTCAGAGAGTGTCAGAGATTTTCAGAGAGTGCCAGAGATCTTCAGAGAGTGTCAGGGAGTGCCAGAGAGTTTCAGAGAGTGTCACAGAGTTTCAGAGAATTTCAGAGAGTGTCAGAGAGTTTCAGAGAGTCTCAGATAGTTTCAGAGAGGGTCAGAGAGTGTCTGAGAGTGTCTGAGAGTTTCAGAGAGTGTCAGAGAGTTTCAGTGAGCTTCTGAGAGTTTCTGAGAGTGTCAGACAGTTACAAACAGTTTCAGAGAGTTTCAGAGAGTGTCAGAAAGTTTCAGAGATTGTCCGGGAGTTTCAGAGAGTTTCAGAGGGTGTCACAGAGTGTCAGAGAGTTTCAGAAAGCTTCAGAGAGTGTCAGGGAGTGTCAGAGAGTGTCAGAGAGTTTCAGAGAGTTTCAGAGAGAGTCAGACAGTGTCTGAGAGTGTCAAAGAGTCTCAAAGAGTTTCAGCGAGTTTCAGAGAGTGTCCGAGAGTGCCGGAGGGTTTCAGAGAGTGTCAGAGAGTTTCAGAGAATTTCTGAGAGTGTCAGAGAGTGCCTGAGAGTTTCTGACAATTTCTGAGTGTGCCGGAGAGTGTCAGAGATTGTCAGAGTGTTTCAGAGAGTGTCACAGAGTTTCAGAGAGTGTCAGAGATTTTCAGAGAGTTTCAGAGATCTTCAGAGAGTGTCGGTGAGTGCCACAGAGTGTCAGTGAGTGTCAGAGAGTTTCAGAGCGTGTCAGAGATTTTCAGAGAGTTTCAGAGATCTTCAGAGAGTGTCAGAGTGTGCCAGAAAGTTTCAGAGAGTGTCACAGAGTGTCGGAGAGTTTCAGAGAGATTCAGAGAGTGTCCGAGAGATTCAGAAAGTGTCAGATAGTGTCAGAGAGAGTCAGAGAGTGTCAGAGAGTGTCAGAGAGTTTCAGAGAGTTTCAGAGAGGGTCAGAGAGTGTCAGAGAGCTTCAGACAGTGTCAGGGAGTGTCAGAGAGTGTCAGAGAGTTTCAGATAGAGTCAGACAGTGTCTGAGATTGTCAAAGAGTGTCAAAGAGTTTCAGAGAGTGTCAGAGAGTTTCAGAGTGTGTCAGGGAGTGTCAGAGAGTGTCGGTGATTTTCAGAGAGTTTCAGAGATCTTCAGAGAGTGTCGGTGAGTGCCACAGAGTGTCAGTGAGTGTCAGAGAGTTTCAGAGCGTGTCAGAGATTTTCAGAGAGTTTCAGAGATCTTCAGAGAGTGTCAGAGGGTGCCAGAAAGTTTCAGAGAGTGTCACAGAGTTTCGGAGAGTTTCAGAGAGATTCAGAGAGTGTCCGAGAGATTCAGAAAGTGTCAGATAGTGTCAGAGAGTTTCAGAGAGTGTCAGAGAGTGTCAGAGAGTTTCAGAGAGTTTCAGAGAGTGTCAGAGAGTGTCAGAGAGCTTCAGACAGTGTCAGGGAGTGTCAGAGAGTGTCAGAGAGTTTCAGATAGAGTCAGACAGTGTCTGAGATTGTCAAAGAGTGTCAAAGAGTTTCAGAGAGTGTCAGAGAGTTTCAGAGAGTGTCAGGGAGTGTCAGAGAGTGTCAGAGAGTTTCAGAGAGTTTCAGAGAGTGTCAAAGAGTTTCAGAGAGTTTCTGAGAAAGTCAGATAGTGCCAGAGAGTTTCTGAGAGTTCCTGAGTGTGTCGAAGTGTGTCTGCGGGAGTCAGAGAGTATCTGAGAGTGTCACAAAGTGTCAGAGAGAGTCAGAGATTTTCAGAGAGTTTCAGAAATGTTCAGAGAGTATCAGAGAGTGTCAGAAAGTTTCAGAGAGTGTCAGAGAGTGTCAGAGAGATTCAAAGAGTGTCAGAGAGTGTCACAGAGTGACACAGAGTTGCAGAGTGTGTCAGAGAGTGTCCGAGAGTTTCAGAAAGTGTCAGATACTGTCAGAGAGTTTCAGAAAGTGTCAGAGAGTGTCAGAGAGTGTCTGAGAATGTGTCGGAGTGTGTCTGAGAGAGTCAGAGAGTATCTGAGAGTGTCACAGAGTGTCAGAGAGTTTCAGAGACTTTCTGAGAGTGTCAGAGAGTTCCAGAGAGTTTCTGAGAGTTTCTGAGTGTGTCGGAGTGTGCCTGAGAGAGTCAGAGAGTCTCTGAGAGTGTCACAGAGTGTCAGAGAGTGTCAGAGATATTCAGAGAGTTTCAGAGCGTGTCAGAGATTTTCAGAGAGTTTCAGAGATCTTCAGAGAGTGTCAGAGTGTGCCAGAAAGTTTCAGAGAGTGTGACAGAGTGTTGGAGAGTTTCAGAGAGATTCAGAGAGTGTCCGAGAGATTCAGAAAGTGTCAGATAGTGTCAGAGAGTTTCAGAGATCTTCAGAGAGTGTCTGAGAGTGTCTGAGAGTGCCAGAGATTGTCAGAGAGTTTCAGAGAGTGTCAGAGAGTGTCAGAGAGTTTCAGAGAGTTTCAGAGAATGTCAGAGAGTGTCAGAGAGTTTCAGAGAGTTTCAGAGAGCTTCAGAGAGTTTCAGAGAGTGTCTGAAAGTTTCAGAGAGTGTCAGAGAGTTTCAGAGAGTGTCACAGAGTGTCAGAGAGATTCAGAGAGATTCAGAGAGTGTCAGAGATTGTCAGAGAGTGTCAGACAGTTTCAGAGAGTTTCAGAGAGTGTCAGAGAGTTTCAGAGAGAGTCAGTGAGTGTCAGAGAGTGTCAAAGAGTGTCACAGAGTTTCAGAGTGTCAGAGAGCATCAGAGAGTGTCAGAGAGTTTCAGAGAGAGTCAGAGAGCTTCAGAGACTTTCTGAGAGTGTCAGAGAGTTCCAGAGAGTTTCTGACAGTTTCTGAGAGTTTCGGAGGGTGTCTGGGAGAGTCAGAGAGTATCTGAGAGTGTCACATAGTGTCAGAGAGTGTCAGAGATTTTCAGAGAGTTTCAGAGATGTTCAGAGAGTGTCAGAGAGTGCCAGAAAGTTTCAGAGAGTGTCACAGAGTGTCGGAGAGTTTCAGAGAGATTCAGAGAGTGTCCGAGAGATTCAGAAAGTGTCAGATAGTGTCAGAGAGTTTCAGAAAGTGTCACAGAGTGTCAGCGAGTGTCTGAGAGTGTCAGAGAGTGTCAGAGAGTTTCAGAGAGTGTCAGAGAGTGTCAGAGAGTTTCAGAGAATTTCAGAGAGTGTCAGAGAGTTTCAGAGAGTCTCAGATAGTGTCAGAGAGTGTCAGAGAGTGTCTGAGAGTGTCTGAGAGTTTCAGAGAGTGTCAGAGAGTGTCAGAGAGTTTCAGTGAGCTTCTGAGAGTTTCTGAGAGTGTCAAAGAGTGTCGAAGAGTTTCAGAGAGTGTCAGAGAGTGTCAGAGGGTTTCAGAGAGTGTCAGAGAGTGTCTGTGAGTGTCAGAGATTGTCAGAGAGTTTCAGAGAGCGTCAGAGAGTGTCAGAGAGTTTCAGAGAGTTTCAGAGAGTGTCGGAGAGTGTCAGAGAGTTTCAGAAAGTGTCAGAGAGTGTCACAGAGTGTCAGAGAGTTTCAGAGATTTTCAGAGAGTGCCAGAGATCTTCAGAGAGTGTCAGAGAGTGCCAGAAAGTTTCAGAGAGTGTCACAGAGTGTCGGAGAGTTTCAGAGAGATTCAGAGATTTTCCGAGAGATTCAGAAAGTGTCAGATAGTGTCAGAGAGTTTCAGAAAGTGTCAGAGAGTGTCAGAGAGTGTCTGAGAGTGTCAGAGAGTGTCAGAGAGTTTCAGAGAGTGTCAGAGAGTGTCAGAGATTTTCAGAGAATTTCAGAGAGTGTCAGAGAGTTTCAGAGAGTCTCAGATAGTGTCAGAGAGTGTCAGAGAGTGTCTGAGAGTGTCTGAGAGTTTCAGAGCGTGTCAGAGAGTGTCAGAGAGTTTCAGAGAGTTTCAGAGATCTTCAGAGAGTGTCAGTGAGTGCCATAGAGTGTCAGTGAGTGTCACAGAGTTTCAGAGAGTGTCAGGGATTTTCAGAGAGTTTCAGAGATCTTCAGCGAGTGTCAGAGAGTGCCTGAAAGTTTCAGAGAGTGTCACAGAGTGTCGGAGAGTTTCAGAGATTGTCAGAGAGTGTCAGAGTTTCAGAGAGTGTCAGAGAGTGTCAGAGAGCTTCAGACAGAGTCAGGTAGTGTCAGAGAGTGTCACAGAGTGTCGGAGAGTTTCAGAGAGTGTCAGAGAGTGTCAGAGAGTTTCAGAGAGTTTCAGAGAGTGTCAGAGAGTGTCAGAGAGCTTCAGACAGAGTCAGGGAGTGTCAGAGAGTGTCACAGAGTTTCAGATAGAGTCAGACAGTGTCTGAGATTGTCAAAGAGTGTCAAAGAGTTTCAGAGAGTGTCAGAGAGTGTCAGAGAGTTTCAGAGAGTGTCAGGGAGTGTCAGAGAGTGTCAGAGAGTTTCAGAGAGAGTCAGACAGTGTCTGAGAGTGTCAAAGAGTGTCAAAGTGTTTCAGAGAGTGTCAGAGAGTGTCAGAGAGTTTCAGAGATGTTCAGAGAGTGTCAGAGAGTGTCAGAAAGTTTCAGAGAGAGTCAGAGAGTGTCAGGGAGTTTCAGAGAGTTTCAGAGAGTGTCACAGTGTGTCAGAGCTTTTCAGAGAGATTCAGAGAGTGTCAGAGAGTGTCACAGAGTGTCATAGAGTTGCAGAGTGTGTCAGAGATTGTCCGAGAGTTTCAGAAAGAGTCAGATAGTGTCAGAGAGTTTCAGAAAGTGTCAGAGAGTGTCAGAGAGTGTCTGAGAGTGTAAGAGAGTGTCAGAGTCTTTCAGAGAGTGTCACAGAGTTTCAGAGAGTGTCAGAGATTTTCAGAGAGTGCCAGAGATCTTCAGAGAGTGTCAGGGAGTGCCAGAGAGTTTCAGAGAGTGTCACAGAGTTTCAGAGAATTTCAGAGAGTGTCAGAGAGTTTCAGAGAGTCTCAGATAGTTTCAGAGAGGGTCAGAGAGTGTCTGAGAGTGTCTGAGAGTTTCAGAGAGTGTCAGAGAGTTTCAGTGAGCTTCTGAGAGTTTCTGAGAGTGTCAGACAGTTACAAACAGTTTCAGAGAGTTTCAGAGAGTGTCAGAAAGTTTCAGAGATTGTCCGGGAGTTTCAGAGAGTTTCAGAGGGTGTCACAGAGTGTCAGAGAGTTTCAGAAAGCTTCAGAGAGTGTCAGGGAGTGTCAGAGAGTGTCAGAGAGTTTCAGAGAGTTTCAGAGAGAGTCAGACAGTGTCTGAGAGTGTCAAAGAGTCTCAAAGAGTTTCAGCGAGTTTCAGAGAGTGTCCGAGAGTGCCGGAGGGTTTCAGAGAGTGTCAGAGAGTTTCAGAGAATTTCGGAGAGTGTCAGAGAGTGCCTGAGAGTTTCTGACAATTTCTGAGTGTGCCGGAGAGTGTCAGAGATTGTCAGAGTGTTTCAGAGAGTGTCACAGAGTTTCAGAGAGTGTCAGAGATTTTCAGAGAGTTTCAGAGATCTTCAGAGAGTGTCGGTGAGTGCCACAGAGTGTCAGTGAGTGTCAGAGAGTTTCAGAGCGTGTCAGAGATTTTCAGAGAGTTTCAGAGATCTTCAGAGAGTGTCAGAGTGTGCCAGAAAGTTTCAGAGAGTGTCACAGAGTGTCGGAGAGTTTCAGAGAGATTCAGAGAGTGTCCGAGAGATTCAGAAAGTGTCAGATAGTGTCAGAGAGAGTCAGAGAGTGTCAGAGAGTGTCAGAGAGTTTCAGAGAGTTTCAGAGAGGGTCAGAGAGTGTCAGAGAGCTTCAGACAGTGTCAGGGAGTGTCAGAGAGTGTCAGAGAGTTTCAGATAGAGTCAGACAGTGTCTGAGATTGTCAAAGAGTGTCAAAGAGTTTCAGAGAGTGTCAGAGAGTTTCAGAGTGTGTCAGGGAGTGTCAGAGAGTGTCGGAGATTTTCAGAGAGTTTCAGAGATCTTCAGAGAGTGTCGGTGAGTGCCACAGAGTGTCAGTGAGTGTCAGAGAGTTTCAGAGCGTGTCAGAGATTTTCAGAGAGTTTCAGAGATCTTCAGAGAGTGTCAGAGGGTGCCAGAAAGTTTCAGAGAGTGTCACAGAGTGTCGGAGAGTTTCAGAGAGATTCAGAGAGTGTCCGAGAGATTCAGAAAGTGTCAGATAGTGTCAGAGAGTTTCAGAGAGTGTCAGAGAGTGTCAGAGAGTTTCAGAGAGTTTCAGAGAGTGTCAGAGAGTGTCAGAGAGCTTCAGACAGTGTCAGGGAGTGTCAGAGAGTGTCAGAGAGTTTCAGATAGAGTCAGACAGTGTCTGAGATTGTCAAAGAGTGTCAAAGAGTTTCAGAGAGTGTCAGAGAGTTTCAGAGAGTGTCAGGGAGTGTCAGAGAGTGTCAGAGAGTTTCAGAGAGTTTCAGAGAGTGTCAAAGAGTTTCAGAGAGTTTCTGAGAAAGTCAGATAGTGCCAGAGAGTTTCTGAGAGTTCCTGAGTGTGTCGAAGTGTGTCTGCGGGAGTCAGAGAGTATCTGAGAGTGTCACAAAGTGTCAGAGAGAGTCAGAGATTTTCAGAGAGTTTCAGAGATGTTCAGAGAGTATCAGAGAGTGTCAGAAAGTTTCAGAGAGTGTCAGAGAGTGTCAGAGAGATTCAAAGAGTGTCAGAGAGTGTCACAGAGTGACACAGAGTTGCAGAGTGTGTCAGAGAGTGTCCGAGAGTTTCAGAAAGTGTCAGATACTGTCAGAGAGTTTCAGAAAGTGTCAGAGAGTGTCAGAGAGTGTCTGAGAATGTGTCGGAGTGTGTCTGAGAGAGTCAGAGAGTATCTGAGAGTGTCACAGAGTGTCAGAGAGTTTCAGAGACTTTCTGAGAGTGTCAGAGAGTTCCAGGGAGTTTCTGAGAGTTTCTGAGTGTGTCGGAGTGTGTCTGAGAGAGTCAGAGAGTCTCTGAGAGTGTCACAGAGTGTCAGAGAGTGTCAGAGATATTCAGAGAGTTTCAGAGATGTTTTGAGAGTGTCAGAGAGTGTCAGAAAGTTTCAGAGAGAGTCAGAGAGTGTCAGAGAGTGGCAAAGAGTTTCAGAGAGTTTCTGAGAGTGTCAGAGAGAGCAAGAGAGTTTCTGAGAGTTTTTGAGTGTGTCGAAGTGTGTCTGCGGGGGTCAGAGAGTATCTGAGAGTGTCACAGAGTGTCAGAGAGTGTCAGAGACTTTCAGAGAGTTTCAGAGATGTTCAGAGAGTGTCAGAGAGTGTCAGAAAATTTCAGAGAGTGTCAGAGAGTGTCAGGGAGTTTCAGAGAGTTACAGAGTGTCACAGAGTGTCAGAGAGTTTCAGAGAGTTTCAGAGAGTGTCACAGAGTGTCAGAGCTTTTCAGAGAGATTCAGAGAGTGTCAGAGAGTGTCACAGAGTGTCATAGAGTTGCAGAGTGTGTCAGAGAGTGTCCGAGAGTTTCAGAAAGAGTCCGATAGTGTCAGAGAGTTTCAGAAAGTGTCAGAGAGTGGCAGAGAGTGTCTGAGAGTGTCAGAGAGTGCCAGAGATATTCAGAGAGTGTCAGAGAGTGCCAGAACGTTTCAGAGAGTGTCACAGAGTGTCGGAGAGTTTCAGAGAGATTCAGAGAGTGTCCAAGAGATTCAGAAAGTGTCAGATAGTGTCAGAGAGTTTCAGAAAGTGTCACAGAGTGTCAGAGAGTGTCTGAGAGTGTCAAAGAGTGTCAAAGAGTTTCAGAGAGTGTCAGAGAGTGGCAAAGAGTTTCAGAGAGTTTCTGAGAGTGTCAGAGAGAGCAAGAGAGTTTCTGAGAGTTTTTGAGTGTGTCGAAGTGTGTCTGCGGGGGTCAGAGAGTATCTGAGAGTGTCACAGAGTGTCAGAGAGTGTCAGAGATTTTCAGAGAGTTTCAGAGATGTTCAGAGAGTGTCAGAGAGTGTCAGAAAATTTCAGAGAGTGTCAGAGAGTGTCAGGGAGTTTCAGAGAGTTACAGAGTGTCACAGAGTGTCAGAGAGTTTCAGAGAGATTCAGAGAGTGTCAGAGAGTGTCACAGAGTGTCATAGAGTTGCAGAGTGTGTCAGAGAGTGTCCGAGAGTTTCAGAAAGTGTCAGATACTGTCAGAGAGTTTCGGAAAGTGTCAGAGAGTGTCAGAGAGTGTCTGAGAATGACAGAGTGTGTCAGAGTGTATCAGAGAGTTTCACAGAGTTTCAGAGAGTGTCAGAGATTTTCAGAGAGTTTCAGAGATCTTCAGAGAGTGTCAGAGAGTGCGAGAAAGTTTCAGAGAGTGTCACAGAGTGTCGGAGAGTTTCAGAGAGATTCAGAGAGTGTCCGAGAGATTCAGAAAGTGTCAGATAGTGTCTGACAGTTACAGAGATCTTCAGAGAGTGTCTGAGAGTTTCTGAGAGTGTCTGAGAGTGCCAGAGATTGTCAGAGAGTTTCAGAGAGTTTCAGAGAGTGTCAGAGAGTTTCAGAGAGTTTCAGAGAGTGTCAGAGAGTGTGAGAGAGTTTCAGAGAGCTTCAGAGAGTTTCAGAGAGTGTCAGAAAGTTTCAGAGTGTGTCAGAGAGTTTCAGAGAGTGTCACAGAGTGTCAGAGTGATTCAGAGAGATTCAGAGAGTGTCAGAGATTGTCAGAGAGTGTCAGACAGTTTCAGAGAGTTTCAGAGAGTGTCAGAGAGTTTCAGAGAGAGTCATTGAGTGTCAGAGAGTAACAAAGAGTGTCACAGAGTTTCAGAGAGTGTCTGGGAGCGTCAGAGAGTGTCAGAGAGTTTCTGAGAGTTTCTGAGTGTGTCGGAGTGTGTCTGAGAGAGTCAGAGAGTATCTGAGAGTGTCACAGAGTGTCAGAGAGTTTCAGAGACTTTCTGAGAGTGTCAGAGAGTTCCAGAGAGTTTCTGAGAGTTTCTGAGTGTGTCGGAGTGTGTCTGAGAGAGTCAGAGAGTCTCTGAGAGTGTCACAGAGTGTCAGAGAGTGTCAGAGATATTCAGAGAGTTTCAGAGATGTTTTGAGAGTGTCAGACAGTGTCAGAAAGTTTCAGAAAGTGTCACAGAGTGTCAGAGAGTGTCTGAGAGTGTCAGAGAGTGTCCGAGAGTTTCAGAGAGTTTCAGAGAGTGTCACAGAGTGTCAGAGCTTTTCAGAGATCTCCAGAGAGTGTCAGAGAGTGCGAGAAAGTTTCAGAGAGTGTCACAGAGTGTCGGAGAGTTTCAGAGAGATTCAGAAAGTGTCAGATAGTGTCTGACAGTTTCAGAGATCTTCAGAGAGTGTCTGAGAGTGTCTGAGAGTGCCAGAGATTGTCAGAGAGTTTCAGAGAGTGTCAGAGAGTGTCAGAGAGTTTCAGAGAGTTTAAGAGAGTGTCAGAGAGTGTCAGAGAGTTTCAGAGAGCTTCAGAGAGTTTCAGAGAGTGTCAGAAAGTTTCAGAGTGTGTCAGAAAGTTTCAGAGAGTGTCACAGAGTGTCAGAGTGATTCAGAGAGATTCAGAGAGTGTCAGAGAGTGTCAGACAGTTTCAGAGAGTTTCAGAGAGTGTCAGAGAGTTTCAGAGAGAGTCAGTGAGTGTCAGAGAGGAACAAAGAGTGTCACAGAGTTTCAGAGAGTGCAGGGAGCGTCAGAGAGTGTCAGAGAGTTTCAGAGAGTGTCAGAGAGTTTCAGAGACTTTCTGAGAGTGTCAGAGAGTTCCAGAGACTTTCTGAGAGTTTCTGAGTGTGTCGGAGTGTGTCTGAGAGAGTGAGAGAGTATCTGAGAGTGTCACAGAGTGTCAGAGTGTGTCAGAGATATTCAGAGAGTTTCAGAGATGTTTTGAGAGTGTCAGAGAGTGTCAGAGAGTGGCAAAGAGTTTCAGAGAGTTTCTGAGAGTGTCAGAGAGAGCAAGAGAGTTTCTGAGAGTTTTTGAGTGTGTCGAAGTGTGTCTGCGGGGGTCAGAGAGTATCTGAGAGTGTCACAGAGTGTCAGAGAGTGTCAGAGACTTTCAGAGAGTTTCAGAGATGTTCAGAGAGTGTCAGAGAGTGTCAGAAAATTTCAGAGAGTGTCAGAGAGTGTCAGGGAGTTTCAGAGAGTTACAGAGTGTCACAGAGTGTCAGAGAGTTTCAGAGAGTTTCAGAGAGTGTCACAGAGTGTCAGAGCTTTTCAGAGAGATTCAGAGAGTGTCAGAGAGTGTCACAGAGTGTCATAGAGTTGCAGAGTGTGTCAGAGAGTGTCCGAGAGTTTCAGAAAGAGTCCGATAGTGTCAGAGAGTTTCAGAAAGTGTCAGAGAGTGGCAGAGAGTGTCTGAGAGTGTCAGAGAGTGCCAGAGATATTCAGAGAGTGTCAGAGAGTGCCAGAACGTTTCAGAGAGTGTCACAGAGTGTCGGAGAGTTTCAGAGAGATTCAGAGAGTGTCCAAGAGATTCAGAAAGTGTCAGATAGTGTCAGAGAGTTTCAGAAAGTGTCACAGAGTGTCAGAGAGTGTCTGAGAGTGTCAGAGAGTGTCCGAGAGTTTCAGAGAGTTTCAGAGAGTGTCACAGAGTGTCAGAGCTTTTCAGAGATCTCCAGAGAGTGTCAGAGAGTGCGAGAAAGTTTCAGAGAGTGTCACAGAGTGTCGGAGAGTTTCAGAGAGATTCAGAAAGTGTCAGATAGTGTCTGACAGTTTCAGAGATCTTCAGAGAGTGTCTGAGAGTGTCTGAGAGTGCCAGAGATTGTCAGAGAGTTTCAGAGAGTGTCAGAGAGTGTCAGAGAGTTTCAGAGAGTTTAAGAGAGTGTCAGAGAGTGTCAGAGAGTTTCAGAGAGCTTCAGAGAGTTTCAGAGAGTGTCAGAAAGTTTCAGAGTGTGTCAGAAAGTTTCAGAGAGTGTCACAGAGTGTCAGAGTGATTCAGAGAGATTCAGAGAGTGTCAGAGAGTGTCAGACAGTTTCAGAGAGTTTCAGAGAGTGTCAGAGAGTTTCAGAGAGAGTCAGTGAGTGTCAGAGAGGAACAAAGAGTGTCACAGTGTTTCAGAGAGTGCAGGGAGCGTCAGAGAGTGTCAGAGAGTTTCAGAGAGTGTCAGAGAGTTTCAGAGACTTTCTGAGAGTGTCAGAGAGTTCCAGAGACTTTCTGAGAGTTTCTGAGTGTGTCGGAGTGTGTCTGAGAGAGTGAGAGAGTATCTGAGAGTGTCACAGAGTGTCAGAGTGTGTCAGAGATATTCAGAGAGTTTCAGAGATGTTTTGAGAGTGTCAGAGAGTGTCAGAAAGTTTCAGAGAGAGTCAGAGAGTGTCAGGGAGTTTCAGAGAGTTTCAGAGAGTGTCACAGAGTGTCAGAGCATTTCAGAGAGATTCAGAGAGTGTCAGAGAGTGTCACAGAGTGTCATAGAGTTGCAGAGTGTGTCAGAGAGTGTCCGAGAGTTTCAGAAAGAGTCCGATTGTGTCAGAGAGTTTCAGAAAGTGTCAGAGAGTGGCAGAAAGTGTCTGAGAGTGTCAGAGAGTGCCAGAGATATTCAGAGAGTGTCAGAGAGTGCCAGAACGTTTCAGAGAGTGTCACAGAGTGTCGGAGAGTTTCAGAGAATTTCAGAGAGTGTCCGAGAGATTCAGAAAGTGTCAGATAGTGTCAGAGAGTTTCAGAAAGTGTCACAGAGTGTCAGAGAGTGTCTGAGAGTGTCAGAGAGTGTCCGAGAGTTTCAGAGAGTTTCAGAGAGTGTCAGAGAGTGTCAGAGCTTTTCAGAGAGATTCAGAGAGTGTCAGAGAGTGTCACCGAGTGTCATAGAGTTGCAGAGTATGTCAGAGAGTGTCCGAGAGTTTCAGAAAGAGTCAGATAGTGTCAGAGAGTTTCAGAAAGTGTCAGAGAGTGGCAGAGAGTGTCTGAGAGTGTCAGAGAGTGCCAGAGATATTCAGAGAGTGTCAGAGAGTGCCAGAACGTTTCAGAGAGTGACACAGTGTGTCGGAGAATTTCAGGGAGATTCAGAGAGTGTCCGAGAGATTCAGAAAGTGTCAGATAGTGTCAGAGAGTTTCAGAAACTGTCACTGAGAGTCAGAGAGTGTCTGAGAGTGTCAGAGGGTGTCAGAGAGTTTCAGAGAGTGTCAGAGAGTGTCAGAGAGTTTCAGAGAATTTCAGAGAGTGTCAGAGTGTTTCAGAGAGTGTCACAGAGTTTCAGAGAGTGTCAGAGAGTTTCAGAGATCTTCAGAGAGTGTCAGTGAAAGCCACAGAGTGTCAGTGAGTGTCAGAGAGTCTCTGACAGTGTCAGAGATTTTCAGAGAGTTTCAGAGATCTTCAGAGCGTGTCAGAGAGTGCAAGAAAGTTTGAGAGAGTGTCACAGAGTGTCGGAGAGTTTCAGAGAGATTCAGAGAGTGTCTGAGAGATTCAGAAAGTGTCAGATAGTGTCAGAGAGTTTCAGAAAGTGTCAGAGAGTGTCAGAGAGTGTCTGAGAGTGTCAGAGATTGTCAGAGAGTTTCAGAGAGTGTCAGAGAGTGTCAGAGAGTTTCAGAGAGTTTCAGAGAGTTTCAGAGAGTGTCAGAGAGTGTCAGAGAGCTTCAGACAGTGTCAGGGAGTGTCAGAGAGTGTCAGAGAGTGTCAGAGAGTTTCAGAGAGAGTCAGTGTCTGACAGTGTCAAAGAGTGTCAAAGAGTTTCAGAGAGTGTCAGAGAGTTTCAGAGAGAGTCAGTGTCTGACAGTGTCAAAGAGTGGCAAAGAGTTTCAGAGAGTGTCAGAGAGTGTCAGAGAGTGTCAGAGGGTTTCAGAGAGTGTCAAAGAGTTTCAGAGAGTTTCAGAGAGTTTCTCAGAGTTTCAGAGAGTGCCAGAGAGTTTCTGAGAGATTCTGAGTGTGTCGAAGTGTGCCTGCGGGAGTCAGAGAGTATCTGAGAGCGTCACAGAGTGTCAGAGAGTGTCAGAGATTTTCAGAGAGTTTCAGAGAGTGTCAGAGAGTGTCAGGGAGTTTCAGAGAGTTACAGAGTGTCACAGAGTGTCAGAGAGTTTCAGAGAGCTTCAGAGAATGTCAGAGAGTGTCACAGAGTGTCATAGAGTTGCAGAGTGTGTCAGAGAGTGTCCGAGAGTTTCAGAAAGTGTCAGATACTGTCAGAGAGTTTCAGAAAGTGTCAGAGAGTGTCAGAGAGTGTCTGAGAATGTCAGAGAGTTTCAGAGATCTTCAGTGAGTGTCAGAGAGTGCGAGAAAGTTTCAGAGAGTGTCACAGAGTGTCGGAGAGTTTCAGAGAGATTCAGAGAGTGTCCGAGAGATTCAGAAAGTGTCAGATAGTGTCAGAGAGTTTCAGAGATCTTCAGAGAGTGTCTGAGAGTGTCTGAGAGTGCCAGAGATTGTCAGAGAGTTTCAGAGGGTGTCAGAGAGTGTCAGAGAGTGTCAGAGAGTTTCAGAGAGTGTCAGAGAATTTCCGAGATTCTCAGAGAGTGTCAGAGAGTGTCAGAGAGTTTCACAGCGTTTCTGAGTGTTTCTGAGAGATTCAGAGAGTTTCAGAATGTTTCAGAGAGCTTCAGAGAGTTTCAGAGAGTGTCAGAAAGTTTCAGAGAGTGTCAGAGAGTTTCAGAGAGTGTCACAGAGTATCAGAGTGATTCAGAGAGATTCAGAGAGTGTCAGAGATTGTCAGAGAGTGTCAGACAATTTCAGAGAGTTTCAGAGAGTGTCAGAGAGATTCAGAGAGAGTCAGTGAGTGTCAAAGAGTGTCAAAGTGTGTCACAGTGTTTCAGAGAGTGTCAGAGAGCGTCAGAGAGTGTCAGAGAGTTTCAGAGAGTGTCAGAGTGTTTCAGAGACTTCCTGAGAGTGTCAGAGAGTTCCGGAGAGTTTCTGAGAGTTTCTGAGTGTGTCGGAGTGTGTCTGACAGAGTCAGAGAGTATCTGAGAGTGTCACAGAGTGTCAGAGAGTGTCAGAGATGTTCAGAGAGTGTCAGAGAGTGTCAGAAAGTTTCAGATAGTGTCAGAGAGTGTCAGTGAGTTTCAGAGAGTTTCAGAGAGTGTCACAGAGTGTCAGAGCTTTTCAGAGAGATTCAGAGAGTGTCAGAGAGTGTCACAGAGTGTTATAGAGTTGCAGATTGTGTCAGAGAGTTTCCAAGAGTTTCAGAAAGAATCAGATAGTGTCAGAGAGTTTCAGAAACTGTCAGAGATCTTCAGAGAGTGTCAGAGAGTGCCAGAAAGTTTCAGAGAGTGTCACAGAGTGTCGGAGAGTTTCAGAGAGATTCAGAGAGTGCCGAGAGATTCAGAAAGTGTCAGATAGTGTCAGAGAGTTTCAGAAAGTGTCACAGATTGTCAGAGAGTGTCTGAGAGTGTCAGAGAGTGTCAGAGAGTTTCAGAGAGTGTCAGAGAGTGTCAGAGAGTGTCAGAGACGTTCAGAGAGTTTCAGAGAGTGTCAGAGAGTTTCAGACAGTTTCAGAGAGTGTCAGAGAGTGTCAGAGGGTTTCAGAGAGTCTCAGATAGTGTCAGAGAGTGTCTGAGAGCGTCTGAGAGTTTCAGAGAGTGTCAGAGAGTGTCAGAGAGGTTCAGAGAGCTTCTGAGAGTTTCTGAGAGTGTCAGAGAGTTACAAAGAGTTTCAGAGAGTTTCAGAGAATGTCAGAGAGTTTCAGAGTGTTTCAGAGAGTTTCACATAGTTTCAGAGAGTGTCAGAGATTTTCAGAGAGTTTCAGAGATCTTCAGAGAGTGTCAGAGAGTGCGAGAAAGTTTCAGAGAGTGTCACAGAGTGTCGGAGTGTTTCAGAGAGATTCAGAGAGTGTCCGAGAGATTCAGAAAGTGTCAGACGGTGTCAGAGAGTTTCAGAGATCTTCAGAGAGTGTCTGAGAGTGCCTGAGAGTGCCAGAGATTGTCAGAGAGTTTCAGAGAGTGTCAGAGAGTTTCAGAGAGTTTCAGAGAGTGTCAGAGAGTTTCAGAGAGTCTCAGAGAGTGCCAGAGAGTCTCAGAGAGTTTCAGGGAGTTTCTGAGTGTTTGTGAGAGAGTCAGAGAGTTTCAGAGAGTTTCAGAGAGCTTCAGAGAGTTTCAGAGAGTGTCAGAAAGTTTCAGAGATTGTCAGAGAGTTTCAGAGAGTGTCACAGAGTGTCAGAGTGATTCAGAGAGATACAGAGAGTGTCAGAGATTGTCAGAGAGTGTCAGTCAGTTTCAGAGAGTGTCAGAGAGTTTCAGAGAGAGTCAGTGAGTGTCAGAGAGTGTCAAAGAGTTTCACAGAGTTTCACAGAGTGTCAGAGAGCGTCAGAGAGTGTCAGAGAGTTTCAGAGAGTTTCAGAGACTTTCTGAGAGTGTCAGAGAGTTCCAGAGAGTTTCTGAGAGATTCTGAGTGTGTCGGAGTGTGTCTGAGAGAGTCGGAGAGTATCTGAGAGTGTCACAGCGTGTCAGAGAGTGTCAGAGATCTTCAGAGATTTTCAGAGATGTTCAGAGAGTGTCAGAGACTGTCAGAAACTTTCAGAGAGTGTCAGAGAGTGTCAGGGAGTTTCAGAGAGTTTCTGAGAGTGTCACAGAGTGTCAGAGCTTTTCAGAGAGATTCAGAGAGTGTCAGAGAGTGTCACAGAGTGTCATAGAGTTGCAGAGTGTGTCAGAGAGTGTCCGAGAGTTTCAGAAAGAGTCAGATAGTGTCAGAGAGTTTCAGAAAGTGTCAGAGAGTGTCAGAGAGTGTCTGAGAGTGTCAGAGAGTGTCAGAGTCTTTCAGAGAGTGTCACAGAGTTTCAGAGAGTGTCAGAGATATTCAGAGAGTGCCAGAGATCTTCAGAGAGTGTCAGAGAGTGCCAGAAAGTTTCAGAGAGTGTCACAGAGTGTCGGAGAGTTTCAGAGAGATTCAGAGAGTGTCCGAGAGATTCAGAAAGTGTCAGATACTGTCAGAGAGTTTCAGAAAGTGTCAGAGAGTGTCTGAGAATGTCAGAGAGTTTCAGAGATCTTCAGAGAGTGTCAGAGAGTGCGAGAAAGTTTCAGAGAGTGTCACAGAGTGTCGGAGAGTTTCAGAGATCTTCAGAGAGTGTCTGAGAGTGTCTGAGAGTGCCAGAGATTGTCAGAGAGTTTCAGAGAGTGTCAGAGAGTGTCAGAGAGTTTCAGAGAGTTTCAGAGAGTGTCAGAGAATTTCAGAGAGTCTCAGAGAGTTTCAGAGAGTGTCAGAGAGTTTCACAGCGTTTCTGAGTGTTTCTGAGAGATTCAGAGAGTTTCAGAATGTTTCAGAGAGCTTCAGAGAGTTTCAGAGAGTGTCACAGAGTGACAGAGTGATTCAGAGAGATTCAGAGAGTGTCAGAGATTGTCAGAGAGTGTCAGACAGTTTCAGAGAGTTTCAGAGAGTGTCAGAGAGATTCAGAGAGAGTCAGTGAGTGTCAGAGAGTGTCAAAGAGTGTCACAGTGTTTCAGAGAGTGTCAGAGAGCGTCAGAGAGTTTCAGAGAGTTTCAGAGAGTGTCAGAGTGTTTCAGAGACTTCCTGAGAGTGTCAGAGAGTTCCAGAGAGTTTCTGAGAGTTTCTGAGTGTGTCGGAGTGTGTCTGACAGAGTCAGAGAGTATCTGAGAGTGTCACAGAGTGTCAGAGAGTTTCAGAGATTTTCAGAGAGTGTCAGAGATGTTCAGAGAGTGTCAGAGAGTGTCAGAAAGTTTCAGAGAGGGTCAGAGTGTGTCAGTGAGTTTCAGAGAGTTTCAGAGAGTGTCACAGAGTGTCGGAGCTTTTCAGAGAGAGTCAGAGAGTGTCAGAGAGTGTCACAGAGTGTCATAGAGTTGCAGAGTGTGTCAGAGAGTGTCCGAGAGTTTCAGAAAGAATCAGATAGTGTCAGAGAGTTTCAGAAACTGTCAGAAATCTTCAGAGAGTGTCAGAGAGTGCCAGAAAGTTTCAGAGAGTGTCACAGAGTGTCGGAGAGTTTCAGAGAGATTCAGAGAGTGCCGAGAGATTCAGAAAGTGTCAGATAGTGTCAGAGAGTTTCAGAAAGTGTCACAGATTGTCAGAGAGTGTCTGAGAGTGTCAGAGAGTGTCAGAGAGTGTCAGAGAGTGTCAGAGAGTGTCAGAGAGTGTCGAAGAGTTTCAGAGAGTGTCAGAGAGCATCACAGAGCGTCAGTGAGAGTCAGAGAGTGTCAGAGATATTCAGAGAGTGTCAGAAAGTTTCAGAAAGTGCCAGATAGTGTCAGAGAGTTTCCGAAAGTGTCAGAGAGTGTCAGAGATTGTCTGAGAGTGTCAGAGAGTTTCAGAAAGTGTCACAGAGTGTCAGAGAGTGTCTGAGAGTTTCAGAGAGCTTCTGAGAGTTTTTGAGAATGTCAGAGAGTTTCAGAGAGTTTCAGAGAGTGTCAGAAAGTTTCAGAGAGTGCCAGAGAGTTTCAGAGAATTTCAGAGAGTGTCAGAGAGTGCCAGAGAGTGTCTGAGAGATTCAGAGAGTGTCAGAGAGCTACTGAGAGTTTTTGTGAGTGTCAGAGAGTGTTAGAGAGTTTTGGAGAGTTTCAGAGAGTGTCAGAGAGTGTCAGAGAGTTTCAGAGAGTGTCGGAGAGTGTCAGAGAGCTTCAGACAGTGTCAGAGAATTTCAGAGAGTGTCAGAGAGTGTCAGAGAGTTTCAAAGAGTGTCCGAGAGTTTCAGAGACTTTCTGAGAGTGTGAGAGAGTGCCTGAGAGTTTCTGACAGTTTCTGAGTGTTTCGGAGAGTGTCAGAGAATGTCCGAGTGTTTCAGAGAGTGTCACTGAGTTTCAGAGAGCTTCAGAGAGAGATCTCAGAGAGTGTCAGGGAGTGTCAGAGCGTGTCAGGGAGTGTCAGAGTGAGTCAGAGAGTTTCAGATAGTGTCAGACAGTATCTGAGAGTGTCGGAGAGTGTCGAAGAGTTTCAGAGAATGTCAGAGAGTGTCAGAGAGTTTCAGAGAGTGTCACAGAGTGTCAGTGAGTGTCAGAGAGTTTCAGAGAGTGTCACAGAGTGTCAGAGCTTTTCAGAGAGAGTCAGAGAGTGTCAGAGAGTGTCACAGAGTGTCATAGAGTTGCATTGTGTGTCAGAGATTGTCCGAGAGTTTCAGAAAGAATCAGATAGTGTCAGAGAGTTTCAGAAACTGTCAGAGACCTTCAGAGAGTGTCAGAGAGTGCCAGAAAGTTTCAGAGAGTGTCACAGAGTGTCGGAGAGTTTCAGAGAGATTCAGAGAGTGCCGAGAGATTCAGAAAGTGTCAGATAGTGTCAGAGAGTTTCAGAAAGTGTCACAAAGTGTCAGAGAGTGTCTGCGAGTGTCAGAGAGTGTCAGAGAGTTTCAGAGAGTGTCAGAGAGTGTCAGAGACTTTCAGAGAGTGTCAGAGAGTTTCAGACAGTTTCAGAGAGTGTCAGAGAGTGTCAGAGAGTTTCAGAGAGTCTCAGATAGTGTCAGAGAGTGTCAGAGAGTGTCTGAGAGTGTCTGAAAGTTTCAGAGAGAGTCAGAGAGTGTCAGAGAGTTTCAGAGAGCTTCTGAGAGTTTCTGACAGTGTCAGAGAGTTACAAAGAGTTTCAGAGAGTTTCAGAGAGTGTCAGAGAGATTCAGAGAGAGTCAGTGAGTGTCAGAGAGTGTCAAAGAGTGTCACAGTGTTTCAGAGAGTGTCAGAGAGCGTCAGAGAGTTTCAGAGAGTTTCAGAGAATGTCAGAGAGTTTCAGAGTGTTTCAGAGAGTTTCACATAGTTTCAGAGAGTGTCCGAGAGATTCAGAAAGTGTCAGACGGTGTCAGAGAGTTTCAGAGATCTTCAGAGATTGTCTGAGAGTGTCTGAGAGTGCCAGAGATTGTCAGAGAGTTTCAGAGAGTTTCAGAGAGTGTCAGAGAGTTTCAGAGTGTTTCAGAGAGTGTCAGAGATTTTCAGAGAGTCTCAGAGAGTGCCAGAGAGTCTCAGAGAGTTTCAGGGAGTTTCTGAGTGTTTCTGAGAGAGTCAGAGAGTTTCAGAGAGTTTCAGAGAGCTTCAGAGAGTTTCAGAGAGTGTCAGAAAGTTTCAGAGATTGTCAGAGAGTTTCAGAGAGTGTCACAGAGTGTCAGAGTGATTCAGAGAGATACAGAGTGTCAGAGATTGTCAGAGAGTGTCAGACAGTTTCAGAGAGTTTCAGAGAGTGTCAGAGAGTTTCAGAGAGAGTC
Organism: Heterodontus francisci; assembly: GCF_036365525.1. NCBI lineage: Eukaryota > Metazoa > Chordata > Chondrichthyes > Heterodontiformes > Heterodontidae > Heterodontus > Heterodontus francisci. The sequence goes on from NC_090410.1 coordinate 41,917,980, forward strand.
AGTGAGTGTCAGAGAGTGTCAAAGAGTTTCACAGAGTTTCTCAGAGTGTCAGATAGCGTCAGAGAGTTTCAGAGAGTTTCAGAGAGTTTCAGAGACTTTCTGAGAGTGTCAGAGAGTTCCAGAGAGTTTCTGAGAGATTCTGAGTGTGTCGGAGTGTGTCTGAGAGAGTCAGAGAGTATCTGAGAGTATCACAGAGTGTCAGAGAGTGTCAGAGATCTTCAGAGAATTTCAGAGATGTTCAGAGAGTGTCAGAGAGTGTCAGAAACTTTCAGAGAGTGTCAGAGAGTGTCAGGGAGATTCAGAGAGTTTCTGAGAGTGTCACAGAGTGTCAGAGCTTTTCAGAGAGATTCAGAGAGTGTCAGAGAGTGTCACAGAGTGTCGGAGAGTTTCAGAGAGATTCAGAGAGTGCCGAGAGATTCAGAAAGTGTCAGATAGTGTCAGAGAGTTTCAGAAAGTGTCACAGATTGTCAGAGAGTGTCTGAGAGTGTCAGAGAGTGTCAGAGAGTGTCAGAGAGTGTCAGAGAGTGTCAGAGAGTGTCGAAGAGTTTCAGAGAGTGTCAGAGAGCATCACAGAGCGTCAGTGAGAGTCAGAGAGTGTCAGAGATATTCAGAGAGTGTCAGAAAGTTTCAGAAAGTGCCAGATAGTGTCAGAGAGTTTCCGAAAGTGTCAGAGAGTGTCAGAGATTGTCTGAGAGTGTCAGAGAGTTTCAGAAAGTGTCACAGAGTGTCAGAGAGTGTCTGAGAGTTTCAGAGAGCTTCTGAGAGTTTTTGAGAATGTCAGAGAGTTTCAGAGAGTTTCAGAGAGTGTCAGAAAGTTTCAGAGAGTGCCAGAGAGTTTCAGAGAATTTCAGAGAGTGTCAGAGAGTGCCAGAGAGTGTCTGAGAGATTCAGAGAGTGTCAGAGAGCTACTGAGAGTTTTTGTGAGTGTCAGAGAGTGTTAGAGAGTTTTGGAGAGTTTCAGAGAGTGTCAGAGAGTGTCAGAGAGTTTCAGAGAGTGTCGGAGAGTGTCAGAGAGCTTCAGACAGTGTCAGAGAATTTCAGAGAGTGTCAGAGAGTGTCAGAGAGTTTCAAAGAGTGTCCGAGAGTTTCAGAGACTTTCTGAGAGTGTGAGAGAGTGCCTGAGAGTTTCTGACAGTTTCTGAGTGTTTCGGAGAGTGTCAGAGAATGTCCGAGTGTTTCAGAGAGTGTCACTGAGTTTCAGAGAGCTTCAGAGAGAGATCTCAGAGAGTGTCAGGGAGTGTCAGAGCGTGTCAGGGAGTGTCAGAGTGAGTCAGAGAGTTTCAGATAGTGTCAGACAGTATCTGAGAGTGTCGGAGAGTGTCGAAGAGTTTCAGAGAATGTCAGAGAGTGTCAGAGAGTTTCAGAGAGTGTCACAGAGTGTCAGTGAGTGTCAGAGAGTTTCAGAGAGTGTCACAGAGTGTCAGAGCTTTTCAGAGAGAGTCAGAGAGTGTCAGAGAGTGTCACAGAGTGTCATAGAGTTGCATAGTGTGTCAGAGATTGTCCGAGAGTTTCAGAAAGAATCAGATAGTGTCAGAGAGTTTCAGAAACTGTCAGAGACCTTCAGAGAGTGTCAGAGAGTGCCAGAAAGTTTCAGAGAGTGTCACAGAGTGTCGGAGAGTTTCAGAGAGATTCAGAGAGTGCCGAGAGATTCAGAAAGTGTCAGATAGTGTCAGAGAGTTTCAGAAAGTGTCACAAAGTGTCAGAGAGTGTCTGCGAGTGTCAGAGAGTGTCAGAGAGTTTCAGAGAGTGTCAGAGAGTGTCAGAGACTTTCAGAGAGTGTCAGAGAGTTTCAGACAGTTTCAGAGAGTGTCAGAGAGTGTCAGAGAGTTTCAGAGAGTCTCAGATAGTGTCAGAGAGTGTCAGAGAGTGTCTGAGAGTGTCTGAAAGTTTCAGAGAGAGTCAGAGAGTGTCAGAGAGTTTCAGAGAGCTTCTGAGAGTTTCTGACAGTGTCAGAGAGTTACAAAGAGTTTCAGAGAGTTTCAGAGAGTGTCAGAGAGATTCAGAGAGAGTCAGTGAGTGTCAGAGAGTGTCAAAGAGTGTCACAGTGTTTCAGAGAGTGTCAGAGAGCGTCAGAGAGTTTCAGAGAGTTTCAGAGAATGTCAGAGAGTTTCAGAGTGTTTCAGAGAGTTTCACATAGTTTCAGAGAGTGTCCGAGAGATTCAGAAAGTGTCAGACGGTGTCAGAGAGTTTCAGAGATCTTCAGAGAGTGTCTGAGAGTGCCAGAGATTGTCAGAGAGTTTCAGAGAGTTTCAGAGAGTGTCAGAGAGTTTCAGAGTGTTTCAGAGAGTGTCAGAGATTTTCAGAGAGTCTCAGAGAGTGCCAGAGAGTCTCAGAGAGTTTCAGGGAGTTTCTGAGTGTTTCTGAGAGAGTCAGAGAGTTTCAGAGAGTTTCAGAGAGCTTCAGAGAGTTTCAGAGAGTGTCAGAAAGTTTCAGAGATTGTCAGAGAGTTTCAGAGAGTGTCACAGAGTGTCAGAGTGATTCAGAGAGATACAGAGTGTCAGAGATTGTCAGAGAGTGTCAGACAGTTTCAGAGAGTTTCAGAGAGTGTCAGAGAGTTTCAGAGAGAGTCAGTGAGTGTCAGAGAGTGTCAAAGAGTTTCACAGAGTTTCTCAGAGTGTCAGATAGCGTCAGAGAGTTTCAGAGAGTTTCAGAGAGTTTCAGAGACTTTCTGAGAGTGTCAGAGAGTTCCAGAGAGTTTCTGAGAGATTCTGAGTGTGTCGGAGTGTGTCTGAGAGAGTCAGAGAGTATCTGAGAGTATCACAGAGTGTCAGAGAGTGTCAGAGATCTTCAGAGAATTTCAGAGATGTTCAGAGAGTGTCAGAGAGTGTCAGAAACTTTCAGAGAGTGTCAGAGAGTGTCAGGGAGATTCAGAGAGTTTCTGAGAGTGTCACAGAGTGTCAGAGCTTTTCAGAGAGATTCAGAGAGTGTCAGAGAGTGTCACAGAGTGTCATAGAGTTGCAGAGTGTGTCAGAGAGTGTCCGAGAGTTTCAGAAAGAGTCAGATAGTGTCAGAGAGTTTCAGAAAGTGTCAGAGAGTGTCAGAGAGTGTCTGAGAGTGTCAGAGAGTGTCAGAGTCTTTCAGAGAGTGTCACAGAGTTTCAGAGAGTGTCAGAGATTTTCAGAGAGTGCCAGAGATCTTCAGAGAGTGTCAGAGAGTGCCAGAAAGTTTCAGAGAGTGTCACAGAGTGTCGGAGAGTTTCAGAGAGATTCAGAGAGTGTCCGAGAGATTCAGAAAGTGTCAGATAGTGTCAGAGAATTTCAGAAAGTGTCACAGATTGTCAGAGAGTGTCTGAGAGTGTCAGAGAGTGTCAGAGAATTTTAGAGAGTGTCAGAGAGTGTCAGAGAGTTTCAGAGAGTGTTTCAGAGAGTGTCAGAGAGCGTCAGAGTGTTTCAGAGAGTCTCAGATAGTGTCTGAGAGTGTCTGAGAGTTTCTGAGAGTGTCAGAGTGTTTCAGAGAGCTTCAGAGAGTTTCTGAGAGTGTCAGAGAGTTACAAAGAGTTTCAGAGAGTTTCAGAGAGTGTCAGAAAGTTTCAGAGAGTGTCCGAGAGTTTCACAGAGTTTCAGAGGGTGTCACAGAGTGTCAGAGAGTTTCAGAAAGCTTCAGAGAGTGTCAGGGAGTGTCAGAGAGTGTCAGAGAGTTTCAGAGAGTTTCAGAGAGAGTCAGACAGTGTCTGAGAGTGTCAAAGAGTGTCAAAGAGTTTCAGAGAGTTTCAGAGATTGTCACTGAGTGTCAGAGAGTTTCAGAGAGTTTCAGAGAGTTTCAGAGAGTTTCTGAGATTTTCTGAGATTGTCAGAGAGTTTCAGAGAGTTTCAGAGAGCTTCAGAGTGTTTCAGAGTGTTTCAGAGAGTGTCGGAAAGTTTCAAGAGAGTGTCAGAGAGTGTCATAGACTTTTAGAGAATTTCGGAGAGTGTCACAGAATGTCAGAGAGTATCAGAGAGCTTCAGAGAGTGGCAGAGAGTGTCAGAGATAGTAGAGAGTTTCAGAGAGAGTCAGAAAGTGTCTGAGAGTGTCAGAGAGTTTCAGAGAGTGTCAGAGAGTTTCAGAGACATTCTGATAGTGTCAGAGAGTGTCGGAAAGTTTCAAGAGAGTGTCAGAGAGTGTCATAGACTTTTAGAGAATTTCGGAGAGTGTCACAGAATGTCAGAGAGTATCAGAGAGCTTCAGAGAGTGTCAGAGAGTGTCAGAGATAGTAGAGAGTTTCAGAGAGAGTCAGAAAGTGTCAGAGAGTTTCAGAGAGTTTCAGAGAGTGTCAGAAAGTTTCAGAGAGTGCCAGAGAGTTTCAGAGAGTGTCACAGAGTTTCAGAGAGTGTCAGAGAGTTTCAGAGAGTGCCAGAGATCTTCAGAGAGTGTCAGAGAGTGCCAGAAAGTTTCAGAGAGTGTCACAGAGTGTCGGAGAGTTTCAGAGAGATTCAGAGAGTGTCCGAGAGATTCAGAAAGTGTCAGATAGTGTCAGAGAATTTCAGAAAGTGTCACAGATTGTCAGAGAGTGTCTGAGAGTGTCAGAGAGTGTCAGAGAATTTTAGAGAGTGTCAGAGAGTGTCAGAGAGTTTCAGAGAGTGTTTCAGAGAGTGTCAGAGAGCGTCAGAGTGTTTCAGAGAGTCTCAGATAGTGTCTGAGAGTGTCTGAGAGTTTCTGAGAGTGTCAGAGAGTTTCAGAGAGCTTCAGAGAGTTTCTGAGAGTGTCAGAGAGTTACAAAGAGTTTCAGAGAGTTTCAGAGAGTGTCAGAAAGTTTCAGAGAGTGTCCGAGAGTTTCACAGAGTTTCAGAGGGTGTCACAGAGTGTCAGAGAGTTTCAGAAAGCTTCAGAGAGTGTCAGGGAGTGTCAGAGAGTGTCAGAGAGTTTCAGAGAGTTTCAGAGAGAGTCAGACAGTGTCTGAGAGTGTCAAAGAGTGTCAAAGAGTTTCAGAGAGTTTCAGAGATTGTCACTGAGTGTCAGAGAGTTTCAGAGAGTTTCAGAGAGTTTCAGAGAGTTTCTGAGATTTTCTGAGATTGTCAGAGAGTTTCAGAGAGTTTCAGAGAGCTTCAGAGTGTTTCAGAGTGTTTCAGAGAGTGTCGGAAAGTTTCAAGAGAGTGTCAGAGAGTGTCATAGACTTTTAGAGAATTTCGGAGAGTGTCACAGAATGTCAGAGAGTATCAGAGAGCTTCAGAGAGTGTCAGAGAGTGTCAGAGATAGTAGAGAGTTTCAGAGAGAGTCAGAAAGTGTCTGAGAGTGTCAGAGAGTTTCAGAGAGTGTCAGAGAGTTTCAGAGACATTCTGATAGTGTCAGAGAGTGTCGGAAAGTTTCAAGAGAGTGTCAGAGAGTGTCATAGACTTTTAGAGAATTTCGGAGAGTGTCACAGAATGTCAGAGAGTATCAGAGAGCTTCAGAGAGTGTCAGAGAGTGTCAGAGATAGTAGAGAGTTTCAGAGAGAGTCGGAAAGTGTCAGAGAGTTTCAGAGAGTTTCAGAGAGTGTCAGAAAGTTTCAGAGAGTGCCAGCGAGTTTCAGAGAGTGTCAGAGAGTGTCAGAGAGTGCCAGAGAGTGTCTGAGAGATTCAGAGAGTGTCAGAGAGTTTCAGAGAGCTTCTGAGAGTTTTTGAGAGTGTCAGAGAGTGTTAGAGAGTTTTGGAGAGTTTCAGAGAGTGTCAGAGAGTGTCAGAGAGTTTCAGAGAGTTTCAGAGAGTGTCAGAAAGTTTCAGAGATTTTCAGAGAGTGTCAGAGAATTTCAGAGAGTGTCAGAGAGTTTCAGAGAGTTTCAAAGAGTGTCCGAGAGTTTCAGAGACTTTCTGAGAGTGTCAGAGAGTGCCTGAGAGTTTCTGACAGTTTCTGAGTGTTTCGGAGAGTGTCAGAGTATGTCCGAGTGTTTCAGAGTGTCACTGAGTTTCAGAGAGCTTCAGAGAGAGATCTCAGAGAGTGTCAGGGAGTGTCAGAGCGTGTCAGGGAGTGTCAGAGTGAGTCAGAGAGTTTCAGATAGTGTCAGACAGTATCTGAGAGTGTCGGAGAGTGTCGAAGAGTTTCAGAGAATGTCAGAGAGTGTCAGAGAGTGTCAGAGAGTTTCAGAGAGTGTCACAGAGTGTCAGTGAGTGTCAGAGAGTTTCAGAGAGTGTCAGAGAGTGTCAGGGAGTGTCAGAGAGTTTCAGAGAGTGTCACAGAGTGTCAGAGAGTTTCAGAGAGTTTCAGAGAGTTTCTGAGATTTTCTGAGATTGTCAGAGAGTTTCAGAGAGTTTCAGAGAGCTTCAGAGTGTTTCAGAGTGTTTCAGAGAGTGTCGGAAAGTTTCAAGACAGTGTCTGAGTGTGTCGGAGAGACTCAGAGAATGTCAGAGATTTTCAGAGTGTGTCACAGAGTGTCAGAGAGTTCCAGAGAGTTTCTGAGAGTTTCTGAGAGTGTCGGAGTGTGTCTGAGAGTGTCAGAGAGTATCTGAGAATGTCACAGAATGTCAGAGATATTCAGAGAGTTTCAGAGAGTTTCAGAGAGTGTCAGAGAGTGTCAGGGAGTTTCAGAGAGCTACAGAGTGTCACAGAGTGTCAGAGAGTTTCAGAGAGATTCAGAGAATGTCAGAGAGTGTCAGAGAGTGTCACAGAGTGTCATAGAGTTGCAGAGTGTGTCAGAGAGTGTCCGAGAGTTTCAGAAAGTGTCAGATACTGTCAGAGAGTTTCAGAAAGTGTCAGAGAGTGTCACAGAGTGTCTGAGAATGTCAGAGAGATTCAGAGAGTGTCCGAGAGATTCAGAAAGTGTCAGATACTGTCAGAGAGTTTCAGAAAGTGTCAGAGAGTGTCTGAGAATGTCAGAGAGTTTCAGAGATCTTCAGAGAGTGTCAGAGAGTGCGAGAAAGTTTCAGAGAGTGTCACAGAGTGTCGGAGAGTTTCAGAGATCTTCAGAGAGTGTCTGAGAGTGTCTGAGAGTGCCAGAGATTGTCAGAGAGTTTCAGAGAGTGTCAGAGAGTGTCAGAGAGCTTCAGAGAGTTTCAGAGAGCGTCAGAGAATTTCAGAGAGTCTCAGAGAGTGTCAGAGAGTGTCAGAGAGTTTCACAGCGTTTCTGAGTGTTTCTGAGAGATTCAGAGAGTTTCAGAATGTTTCAGAGAGCTTCAGAGAGTTTCAGAGAGTGTCACAGAGTGTCAGAGTGATTCAGAGAGATTCAGAGAGTGTCAGAGATTGTCAGAGAGTGTCAGACAGTTTCAGAGAGTTTCAGAGAGTGTCAGAGAGATTCAGAGAGAGTCAGTGAGTGTCAGAGAGTGTCAAAGTGTGTCACAGTGTTTCAGAGAGTGTCAGAGAGCGTCAGAGAGTTTCAGAGAGTGTCAGAGTGTTTCAGAGACTTCCTGAGAGTGTCAGAGAGTTCCAGAGAGTTTCAGAGAGTTTCTGAGTGTGTCGGAGTGTGTCTGACAGAGTCAGAGAGTATCTGAGAGTGTCACAGAGTGTCAGAGAGTTTCAGAGATTTTCAGAGAGTGTCAGAGATGTTCAGAGAGTGTCAGAGAGTGTCAGAAAGTTTCAGAGAGGGTCAGAGAGTGTCAGTGAGTTTCAGAGAGTTTCAGAGAGTGTCACAGAGTGTCAGAGCTTTTCAGAGAGAGTCAGAGAGTGTCAGAGAGTGTCACAGAGTTTCAGAGAGTGTCAGAGATTTTCAGAGAGTGCCAGAGATCTTCAGAGAGTGTCAGAGAGTGCCAGAAAGTTTCAGAGAGTGTCACAGAGTGTCGGAGAGTTTCAGAGAGATTCAGAGAGTGTCCGAGAGATTCAGAAAGTGTCAGATAGTGTCAGAGAATTTCAGAAAGTGTCACAGATTGTCAGAGAGTGTCTGAGAGTGTCAGAGAGTGTCAGAGAATTTTAGAGAGTGTCAGAGAGTGTCAGAGAGTTTCAGAGAGTGTTTCAGAGAGTGTCAGAGAGCGTCAGAGTGTTTCAGAGAGTCTCAGATAGTGTCTGAGAGTGTCTGAGAGTTTCTGAGAGTGTCAGAGAGTTTCAGAGAGCTTCAGAGAGTTTCTGAGAGTGTCAGAGAGTTACAAAGAGTTTCAGAGAGTTTCAGAGAGTGTCAGAAAGTTTCAGAGAGTGTCCGAGAGTTTCACAGAGTTTCAGAGGGTGTCACAGAGTGTCAGAGAGTTTCAGAAAGCTTCAGAGAGTGTCAGGGAGTGTCAGAGAGTGTCAGAGAGTTTCAGAGAGTTTCAGAGAGAGTCAGACAGTGTCTGAGAGTGTCAAAGAGTGTCAAAGAGTTTCAGAGAGTTTCAGAGATTGTCACTGAGTGTCAGAGAGTTTCAGAGAGTTTCAGAGAGTTTCAGAGAGTTTCTGAGATTTTCTGAGATTGTCAGAGAGTTTCAGAGAGTTTCAGAGAGCTTCAGAGTGTTTCAGAGTGTTTCAGAGAGTGTCGGAAAGTTTCAAGAGAGTGTCAGAGAGTGTCATAGACTTTTAGAGAATTTCGGAGAGTGTCACAGAATGTCAGAGAGTATCAGAGAGCTTCAGAGAGTGTCAGAGAGTGTCAGAGATAGTAGAGAGTTTCAGAGAGAGTCAGAAAGTGTCTGAGAGTGTCAGAGAGTTTCAGAGAGTGTCAGAGAGTTTCAGAGACATTCTGATAGTGTCAGAGAGTGTCGGAAAGTTTCAAGAGAGTGTCAGAGAGTGTCATAGACTTTTAGAGAATTTCGGAGAGTGTCACAGAATGTCAGAGAGTATCAGAGAGCTTCAGAGAGTGTCAGAGAGTGTCAGAGATAGTAGAGAGTTTCAGAGAGAGTCAGAAAGTGTCAGAGAGTTTCAGAGAGTTTCAGAGAGTGTCAGAAAGTTTCAGAGAGTGCCAGAGAGTTTCAGAGAGTGTCAGAGAGTGTCAGAGAGTGCCAGAGAGTGTCTGAGAGATTCAGAGAGTGTCAGAGAGTTTCAGAGAGCTTCTGAGAGTTTTTGAGAGTGTCAGAGAGTGTTAGAGAGTTTTGGAGAGTTTCAGAGAGTGTCAGAGAGTTTCAGAGAGTTTCAGAGAGTGTCAGAAAGTTTCAGAGATTTTCAGAGAGTGTCAGAGAATTTCAGAGAGTGTCAGAGAGTTTCAGAGAGTTTCAAAGAGTGTCCGAGAGTTTCAGAGACTTTCTGAGAGTGTCAGAGAGTGCCTGAGAGTTTCTGACAGTTTCTGAGTGTTTCGGAGAGTGTCAGAGTATGTCCGAGTGTTTCAGAGTGTCACTGAGTTTCAGAGAGCTTCAGAGAGAGATCTCAGAGAGTGTCAGGGAGTGTCAGAGCGTGTCAGGGAGTGTCAGAGTGAGTCAGAGAGTTTCAGATAGTGTCAGACAGTATCTGAGAGTGTCGGAGAGTGTCGAAGAGTTTCAGAGAATGTCAGAGAGTGTCAGAGAGTGTCAGAGAGTTTCAGAGAGTGTCACAGAGTGTCAGTGAGTGTCAGAGAGTTTCAGAGAGTGTCAGAGAGTGTCAGGGAGTGTCAGAGAGTTTCAGAGAGTGTCACAGAGTGTCAGAGAGTTTCAGAGAGTTTCAGAGAGTTTCTGAGATTTTCTGAGATTGTCAGAGAGTTTCAGAGAGTTTCAGAGAGCTTCAGAGTGTTTCAGAGTGTTTCAGAGAGTGTCGGAAAGTTTCAAGACAGTGTCTGAGTGTGTCGGAGAGACTCAGAGAATGTCAGAGATTTTCAGAGTGTGTCACAGAGTGTCAGAGAGTTCCAGAGAGTTTCTGAGAGTTTCTGAGAGTGTCGGAGTGTGTCTGAGAGTGTCAGAGAGTATCTGAGAATGTCACAGAATGTCAGAGATATTCAGAGAGTTTCAGAGAGTTTCAGAGAGTGTCAGAGAGTGTCAGGGAGTTTCAGAGAGCTACAGAGTGTCACAGAGTGTCAGAGAGTTTCAGAGAGATTCAGAGAATGTCAGAGAGTGTCAGAGAGTGTCACAGAGTGTCATAGAGTTGCAGAGTGTGTCAGAGAGTGTCCGAGAGTTTCAGAAAGTGTCAGATACTGTCAGAGAGTTTCAGAAAGTGTCAGAGAGTGTCACAGAGTGTCTGAGAATGTCAGAGAGATTCAGAGAGTGTCCGAGAGATTCAGAAAGTGTCAGATACTGTCAGAGAGTTTCAGAAAGTGTCAGAGAGTGTCTGAGAATGTCAGAGAGTTTCAGAGATCTTCAGAGAGTGTCAGAGAGTGCGAGAAAGTTTCAGAGAGTGTCACAGAGTGTCGGAGAGTTTCAGAGATCTTCAGAGAGTGTCTGAGAGTGTCTGAGAGTGCCAGAGATTGTCAGAGAGTTTCAGAGAGTGTCAGAGAGTGTCAGAGAGCTTCAGAGAGTTTCAGAGAGCGTCAGAGAATTTCAGAGAGTCTCAGAGAGTGTCAGAGAGTGTCAGAGAGTTTCACAGCGTTTCTGAGTGTTTCTGAGAGATTCAGAGAGTTTCAGAATGTTTCAGAGAGCTTCAGAGAGTTTCAGAGAGTGTCACAGAGTGTCAGAGTGATTCAGAGAGATTCAGAGAGTGTCAGAGATTGTCAGAGAGTGTCAGACAGTTTCAGAGAGTTTCAGAGAGTGTCAGAGAGATTCAGAGAGAGTCAGTGAGTGTCAGAGAGTGTCAAAGTGTGTCACAGTGTTTCAGAGAGTGTCAGAGAGCGTCAGAGAGTTTCAGAGAGTGTCAGAGTGTTTCAGAGACTTCCTGAGAGTGTCAGAGAGTTCCAGAGAGTTTCAGAGAGTTTCTGAGTGTGTCGGAGTGTGTCTGACAGAGTCAGAGAGTATCTGAGAGTGTCACAGAGTGTCAGAGAGTTTCAGAGATTTTCAGAGAGTGTCAGAGATGTTCAGAGAGTGTCAGAGAGTGTCAGAAAGTTTCAGAGAGGGTCAGAGAGTGTCAGTGAGTTTCAGAGAGTTTCAGAGAGTGTCACAGAGTGTCAGAGCTTTTCAGAGAGAGTCAGAGAGTGTCAGAGAGTGTCACAGAGTGTCATAGAGTTGCAGAGTGTGTCAGAGAGTGTCCGAGAGTTTCAGAAAGAATCAGATAGTGTCAGAGAGTTTCAGAAACTGTCAGAAATCTTCAGAGAGTGTCAGAGAGTGCCAGAAAGTTTCAGAGAGTGTCACAGAGTGACGGAGAGTTTCAGAGAGATTCAGAGAGTGCCGAGAGATTCAGAAAGTGTCAGATAGTGTCAGAGAGTTTCAGAAAGTGTCACAGATTGTCAGAGAGTGTCTGAAAGTGTCAGAGAGTGTCAGAGAGTTTCAGAGAGTGTCAGAGAGTGTCAGAGAGTGTCGAAGAGTTTCAGAGAGTGTCAGAGAGCATCACAGAGCGTCAGTGAGAGTCAGAGAGTGTCAGAGATATTCAGAGAGTGTCAGAAAGTTTCAGAAAGTGCCAGATAGTGTCAGAGAGTTTCCGAAAGTGTCAGAGAGTGTCAGAGATTGTCTGAGAGTGTCAGAGAGTTTCAGAAAGTGTCACAGAGTGTCAGAGAGTGTCTGAGAGTTTCAGAGAGCTTCTGAGAGTTTTTGAGAGTGTCAGAGAGTTTCAGAGAGTTTCAGAGAGTGTCAGAAAGTTTCAGAGAGTGCCAGAGAGTTTCAGAGAATTTCAGAGAGTGTCAGAGAGTGCCAGAGAGTGTCTGAGAGATTCAGAGAGTGTCAGAGAGTTTCAGAGAGCTTCTGAGAGTTTTTGTGAGTGTCAGAGAGTGTTAGAGAGTTTTGGAGAGTTTCAGAGAGTGTCAGAGAGTTTCAGAGAGTTTCAGAGAGTGTCGGAGAGTGTCAGAGAGCTTCAAACAGTGTCAGAGAATTTCAGAGAGTGTCAGAGAGTGTCAGAGAGTTTCAAAGAGTGTCCGAGAGTTTCAGAGACTGTCTGAGAGTGTGAGAGAGTGCCTGAGAGTTTCTGACAGTTTCTGAGTGTTTCGGAGAGTGTCAGAGAATGTCCGAGTGTTTCAGAGAGTGTCACTGAGTTTCAGAGAGCTTCAGAGAGAGATCTCAGAGAGTGTCAGGGGGTGTCAGAGCGTGTCAGGGAGTGTCAGAGTGAGTCAGAGAGTTTCAGATAGTGTCAGACAGTATCTGAGAGTGTCGGAGAGTGTCGAAGAGTTTCAGAGAATGTCAGAGAGTGTCAGAGAGTTTCAGAGAGTGTCACAGAGTGTCAGTGAGTGTCAGAGAGTTTCAGAGAGTGTCACAGAGTGTCAGAGCTTTTCAGAGAGAGTCAGAGAGTGTCAGAGAGTGTCACAGAGTGTCATAGAGTTGCATTGTGTGTCAGAGATTGTCCGAGAGTTTCAGAAAGAATCAGATAGTGTCAGAGAGTTTCAGAAACTGTCAGAGACCTTCAGAGAGTGCCAGAAAGTTTCAGAGAGTGTCACAGAGTGTCGGAGAGTTTCAGAGAGATTCAGAGAGTGCCGAGAGATTCAGAAAGTGTCAGATAGTGTCAGAGAGTTTCAGAAAGTGTCACAGAGTGTCAGAGAGTGTCTGCGAGTGTCAGAGAGTGTCAGAGAGTTTCAGAGAGTGTCAGAGAGTGTCAGAGACTTTCAGAGAGTGTCAGAGAGTTTCAGACAGTTTCAGAGAGTGTCAGAGAGTGTCAGAGAGTTTCAGAGAGTGTCAGATAGTGTCAGAGAGTGTCAGAGAGTGTCTGAGAGTGTCTGAGAGTTACAGAGAGTGTCAGAGAGTGTCAGAGAGTGTCAGAGAGTTTCAGACAGTTTCAGAGAGTGTCAGAGAGTGTCAGAGAGTTTCAGAGAGTCTCAGATAGTGTCAGAGAGTGTCAGAGAGTGTCTGAGAGTGTCTGAGAGTTACAGAGAGTGTCAGAGAGTGTCAGAGAGTTTCAGAGAGCTTCTGAGAGTTTCTGACAGTGTCAGAGAGTTACAAAGAGTTTCAGAGAGTTTCAGAGAGTGTCAGAGAGATTCAGAGAGAGTCAGTGAGTGTCAGAGAGTGTCAAAGAGTGTCACAGTGTTTCAGAGAGTGTCAGAGAGCGTCAGAGAGTTTCAGAGAGTTTCAGAGAGTGTCAGAGTGTTTCAGAGAGTGTCAGAGAGTGTCAGAGAGTGTCACAGTGTGTCATAGAGTTGCAGAGTGTGTCAGAGAGTGTCCGAGAGTTTCAGAAAGAAGCAGATAGTGTCAGAGAGTTTCAGAAACTGTCAGAAATCTTCAGAGAGTGTCAGAGAGTGCCAGAAAGTTTCAGAGAGTGTCACAGAGTGTCGGAGAGTTTCAGAGAGATTCAGAGAGTGCCGAGAGATTCAGAAAGTGTCAGATAGTGTCAGAGAGTTTCAGAAAGTGTCACAGATTGTCAGAGAGTGTCTGAGAGTGTCAGAGAGTGTCAGAGAGTTTCAGAGAGTGTCAGAGAGTGTCAGAGAGTGTCAGAGAGTGTCGAAGAGTTTCAGAGAGTGTCAGAGAGCATCACAGAGCGTCAGTGAGAGTCAGAGAGTGTCAGAGATATTCAGAGAGTGTCAGAAAGTTTCAGAAAGTGCCAGATAGTGTCAGAGAGTTTCCGAAAGTGTCAGAGAGTGTCAGAGATTGTCTGAGAGTGTCAGCGAGTTTCAGAAAGTGTCACAGAGTGTCAGAGAGTGTCTGAGAGTTTCAGAGAGCTTCTGAGAGTTTTTGAGAGTGTCAGAGAGTTTCAGAGAGTTTCAGAGAGTGTCAGAAACTTTCAGAGAGTGCCAGAGAGTTTCAGAGAATTTCAGAGAGTGTCAGAGAGTGCCAGAGAGTGTCTGAGAGATTCAGAGAGTGTCAGAGAGTTTCAGAGAGCTTCTGAGAGTTTTTGTGAGTGTCAGAGAGTGTTAGAGAGTTTTGGAGAGTTTCAGAGAGTGTCAGAGAGTTTCAGAGAGTTTCAGAGAGTGTCGGAGAGTGTCAGAGAGCTTCAGACAGTGTCAGAGAATTTCAGAGAGTGTCAGAGAGTGTCAGAGACTTTCAAAGAGTGTCCGAGAGTTTCAGAGACTTTCTGAGAGTGTCAGAGATTGCCTGAGAGTTTCTGACAGTTTCTGAGTGTTTCGGAGAGTGTCAGAGAATGTCCGAGTGTTTCAGAGAGTGTCACTGAGTTTCAGAGAGCTTCAGAGAGAGATCTCAGAGAGTGTCAGGGAGTGTCAGAGCGTGTCAGGGAGTGTCAGAGTGAGTCAGAGAGTTTCAGATAGTGTCAGACAGTATCTGAGAGTGTCGGAGAGTGTCGAAGAGTTTCAGAGAATGTCAGAGAGTGTCAGAGAGTTTCAGAGAGTGTCACAGAGTGTCAGTGAGTGTCAGAGAGTTTCAGAGAGTGTCACAGAGTGTCAGAGCTTTTCAGAGAGAGTCAGAGAGTGTCAGAGAGTGTCACAGAGTGTCATAGAGTTGCATTGTGTGTCAGAGATTGTCCGAGAGTTTCAGAAAGAATCAAATAGTGTCAGAGAGTTTCAGAAACTGTCAGAGACCTTCAGAGAGTGTCAGAGAGTGCCAGAAAGTTTCAGAGAGTGTCACAGAGTGTCGGAGAGTTTCAGAGAGATTCAGAGAGTGCCGAGAGATTCAGAAAGTGTCAGATAGTGTCAGAGAGTTTCAGAAAGTGTCACAGAGTGTCAGAGAGTGTCTGCAAGTGTCAGAGAGTGTCAGAGAGTTTCAGAGAGTGTCAGAGAGTGTCAGAGACTTTCAGAGAGTGTCAGAGAGTTTCAGACAGTTTCAGAGAGTGTCAGAGAGTGTCAGAGAGTTTCAGAGAGTCTCAGATAGTGTCAGAGAGTGTCTGAGAGTGTCTGAGAGCTTCAGAGAGTATCAGAGAGTGTCAGAGAGTTTCAGAGAGCTTCTGAGAGTTTCTGAGAGTGTCAGAGAGTTACAAAGAGTTTCAGAGAGTTTCAGACAATGTCAGAGAGTTTCAGAGTGTTTCAGAGAGTTTCACATAGTTTCAGAGAGTGTCAGAGATTTTCAGAGAGTTTCAGAGATCTTCAGAGAGTGTCAGAGAGTGCGAGAAATGTTCAGAGAGTGTCACAGAGTGTCGGAGAGTTTCAGAGAGATTCAGAGAGTGTCCGAGAGATTCAGAAAGTGTCAGACGGTGTCAGAGAGTTTCAGAGATCTTCAGAGAGTGTCTGAGAGTGTCTGAGAGTGCCAGAGATTGTCAGAGAGTTTCAGAGAGTTTCAGAGAGTGTCAGAGAGTTTCAGAGAGTTTCAGAGAGTGTCAGAGAGTTTCAGAGAGTCTCAGAGAGTGCCAGAGAGTCTCAGAGAGTTTCAGGGAGTTTCTGAGAGTTTCTGAGAGAGTCAGAGAGTTTCAGAGAGCTCCGGAGAGTTTCATAGAGTGTCAGAAAGTTTCAGAGATTGTCAGAGAGTTTCAGAGAGTGTCACAGAGTGTCAGAGTGATTCAGAGAGATACAGAGAGTGTCAGAGATTGTCAGAGAGTGTCAGACAGTTTCTGAGAGTTTCAGAGAGTGTCAGAGAGTTTCAGAGAGAGTCAGTGAGTGTCAGAGAGTGTCAAAGAGTTTCACAGAGTTTCACAGAGTGTCAGATAGCGTCAGAGAGTGTCAGAGAGTTTCAGAGAGTTTCAGAGACTTTCTGAGATTGTCAGAGAGTTCCAGAGAGTTTCTGAGAGATTCTGAGTGTTTCGGAGTGTGTCTGAGAGAGTCAGAGAGTATCTCAGAGTGTCACAGAGTGTCAGAGAGTGTCAGAGATCTTCAGAGAGCTTCAGAGATGTTCAGAGAGTGTCAGAGAGTGTCAGAAACTTTCAGAGAGTGTCAGAGAGTGTCAGGGAGATTCAGAGAGTTTCTGAGAGTGTCACAGAGTGTCAGAGCTTTTCAGAGAGATTCAGAGAGTGTCAGAGAGTGTCACAGAGTGTCATAGAGTTGCAGAGTGTGTCAGAGAGTGTCCGAGAGTTTCAGAAAGAGTCAGATAGTGTCAGAGAGTTTCAGAAAGTGTCAGAGAGTGTCAGAGAGTGTCTGAGAGTGTCAGAGAGTGTCAGAGTCTTTCAGAGAGTGTCACAGAGTGTCAGAGAGTGCCAGAAAGTTTCAGAGAGTGTCACAGAGTGTCGGAGAGTTTCAGAGAGATTCAGAGAGTGTCCGAGAGATTCAGAAAGTGTCAGATAGTGTAAGAGAATTTTGAGAAAGTGTCACAGAGTGTCAGAGAGTGTCTGAGAGTGTCAGAGAGTGTCAGAGAATTTTAGAGAGTGTCAGAGAGTGTCAGAGAGTTTCAGAGAGTATTTCAGAGAGTGTCAGAGAGCGTCAGAGAGTTTCAGAGAGTCTCTGATAGTGTCTGAGAGTGTCTGAGAGTTTCTGAGAGTGTCACAGAGTTTCAGAGAGCTTCTGAGAGTTTCTGAGAGTGTCAGAAAGTTTCAGAGAGTGTCCGAGAGTTTCACAGAGTTTCAGAGGGTGTCACAGAGTGTCAGAGAGTTTCAGAGAGTTTCAGAGAGAGTCAGACAGTGTCTGAGAGTGTCAAAGAGTGTCAAAGAGTTTCAGAGAGTTTCAGAGATTGTCACAGAGTGTCAGAGAGTTTCAGAGAGTTTCAGAGAGTTTCAGAGAGTTTCTGAGATTTTCTGAGATTGTCAGAGAGTTTCAGAGAGTTTCAGAGAGCTTCAGAGTGTTTCAGAGTGTTTCAGAGAGTGTCGGAAAGTTTCAAGAGAGTGTCAGAGAGTGTCATAGACTTTTAGAGAATTTTGGAGAGTGTCACAGAATGTCAGAGAGTATCAGAGAGCTTCAGAGAGTTTCAGAGAGTGTCAGAGATAGTAGAGAGTTTCAGAGAGAGTCAGAAAGTGTCTGAGAGTGTCAGAGAGTTTCAGAGAGTGTCAGAGAGTTTCAGAGACATTCTGATAGTGTCAGAGAGTGCCTGGAAGTTTCTGACAGTTTCTGAGTGTGTCGGAGAGACTCAGAGAATGTCAGAGATTTTCAGAGTGTGTCACAGAGTGTCAGAGAGTTTCAGAGATTTTCAGAGAGTTTCAGAGAGTGTCAGAAAGTTTCAGAGAGTGTCACAGAGGGTCAGAGAGTGTCAGAGAGTTTCAGAGAGTGTCAGACAGTATCTGAGAGTGCAGAGAGTGTCGAAGAGTTTCAGAGAGTGTCAGAGAGTGTCAGAGAGTATCACAGAGCGTCAGAGAGAGTCAGAGAGTGTCAGAGATATTCAGAGAGTGTCAGAAACTTTCAGAAAGTGCCAGATAGTGTCAGAGAGTTTCCGAAAGTGTCAGAGAGTGTCAGAGAGTGTCTGAGAGAGTCAGAGAGTGTCAGAGAGATTCAGAAAGTGTCCGAGAGTGTCTGAGAGTGTCAGAGAGTTTCACAGAGTTTCAGAGAGTTTCAGAGAGTGTCAGAGAGTTTCAGAGAGTGTCAGAGTGTGCCAGAGAGTGTCGGAGAGTGCCAGAGAGTGTTTGAGAGATTCAGAGAGTGTCAGAGAGTGTCAGAGAGTTTCAGAGAGCTTCTGAGAGTTTCTGAGAGTGTCAGAGTGTTTCAGAGAGTTTCAGAGAATGTCAGAAAGTGTCAGAGAGTTTCAGAGCGTGCTAGAGTGTTTTGGAGAGTGTCCGGGAGTGTCAGAGAGTGTCAGAGAGTTTCAGATAGAGTCAGACAGTGTCTGAGATTGTCAAATAGTGTCAAAGAGTTTCAGAGCGTGTCAGAGAGTTTCAGAGACTTTCTGATAGTGTCAGAGAGTGCCTGAGAGTTTCTGTCAGTTTCTGAGTGTGTCGGAGAGACTCAGAGATTGTCAGAGAGTTTCAGAGAGTGTCAGAGAGTGTCAGAGAGTGTTGAAGAGTTTCAGAGAGTATCAGAGAGCATCACAGAGCGTCAGAGAGAGCCAGAGAGTGTCAGAGATATTCAGAGAGTGTCAGAAACTTTCAGAAAGTGCCAGATAGTGTCAGAGAGTTTCCGAAAGTGTCAGAGAGTGTCAGAGATTGTCTGAGAGTGTCAGAGAGTGTCAGAGAGTTTCAGAAAGTGTCACAGAGTGTCAGAGACTGTCTGAGAGTTTCAGAGAGCTTCTGAGAGTTTTAGAGATTGTCAGAGAGTTTCAGAGAGTTTCAGAGAGTGTCAGAAAGTTTCAGAGAGTGCCAGAGAGTTTCAGAGAGTGTCAGAGAGTGTCAGAGAGTGCCAGAGAGTGTCTGAGAGATTCAGAGAGTGTCAGAGAGTTTCAGAGAGCTTCTGAGAGATTTTGAGAGTGTCAGAGAGTGTTAGAGAGTTTTGGAAAGTTTCAGAGAGTGTCAGAGAGTGTCAGAGAGTTTCAGAGAGTTTCAGAGAGTGTCAGAGAATTTCAGAGAGTGTCAGAGAGTTTCAGAGAGTTTCAAAGAGTGTCCGAGAGTTTCAGAGACTTTCTGAGAGTGTCAGAGAGTGCCTGAGAGTTTCTGACAGTTTCTGAGTGTTTCGGAGAGTGTCAGAGAATGTCCGAGTGTTTCAGAGAGTGTCACTGAGTTTCAGAGAGCTTCAGAGAGAGATCTCAGAGAGTGTCAGGGAGTGTCATAGCGTGTCAGGGAGTGTCAGAGTGAGTCAGAGAGTTTCAGATAGTGTCAGACAGTATCTGAGAGTGTCGGAGAGTGTCGAAGAGTTTCAGAGAATGTCAGAGCGTGTCAGAGAGTGTCAGAGAGTTTCAGAGAGTGTCACAGAGTGTCAGTGAGTGTCAGAGAGTTTCAGAGAGTGTCAGAGAGTGTCAGGGAGTTTCAGAGAGTTTCAGAGAGTGTCACAGAGTGTCAGAGAGTTTCAGAGAGTTTCAGAGAGTTTCTGAGATTTTCTGAGATTGTCAGAGAGTTTCAGAGAGTTTCAGAGAGCTTCAGAGTGTTTCAGAGTGTTTCAGAGAGTGTCGGAAAGTTTCAAGACAGTGTCTGAGTGTGTCGGAGAGACTCAGAGAATGTCAGAGATTTTCAGAGTGTGTCACAGAGTGTCAGAGAGTTTCAGAGATTTTCAGAGAGTTTCAGAGAGAGTCAGAAATTTTCAGAGAGTGTCACAGAGGGTCAGAGAGTTTCAGAGAGATTCAGAGAGTGTCAGGGAGTTTCAGAGAGTGGCAGAGAGTTTCAGAGAGTGTCAGAGAGTTTCAGAGAGTGTCAGACAGTATCTGAGAGTGCAGAGAGTGTCGAATAGTTTCAGAGAGTGTCAGAGAGTGTCAGAGAGTATCACAGAGCGTCAGAGAGAGTCAGAGAGTGTCAGAGATATTCAGAGAGTGTCAGAAAGTTTCAGAAAGTGCCAGATAGTGTCAGAGAGTTTCCGAAAGTGTCAGAGAGTGTCAGAGAGTGTCTGAGAGAGTCAGAGAGTGTCAGAGAGATTCAGAAAGTGTCCGAGAGTGTCTGAGAGTGTCAGAGATTTTCACAGAGTTTCAGAGAGTTTCAGAGAGTGTCAGAGAGTTTCAGAGAGTTTCAGAGAGTGTCAGAGTGTGCCAGAGAGTGTCAGAGAGTGCCAGAGAGTGTTTGAGAGTTTCAGAGAGTGTCAGATAGTTTCAGAGAGCTTCTGAGAGTTTCTGAGAGTGTCAGAGTGTTTCAGAGAGTTTCAGAGAGTGTCAGAAAATGTCAGAGAGTTTCAGAGCGTGCTAGAGTGTTTTGGAGAGTGTCCGGGAGTGTCAGGGAGTGTCAGAGAGTTTCAGATAGAGTCAGACAGTGTCTGAGATTCTCAAATAGTGTCAAAGAGTTTCAGAGCGTGTCAGAGAGTTTCAGAGACCTTCTGATACTGTCAGAGAGTGCCTGAGAGTTTCTGTCAGTTTCTGAGTGTGTCGGAGAGACTCAGAGATTGTCAGAGAGTTTCAGAGAGTGTCAGAGAGTGTCAGAGAGTGTTGAAGAGTTTCAGAGAGTATCAGAGAGCATCACAGAGCGTCAGAGAGAGTCAGAGAGTGTCAGAGATATTCAGAGAGTGTCAGAAACTTTCAGAAAGTGCCAGATAGTGTCAGAGAGTTTCCGAAAGTGTCAGAGAGTGTCAGAGATTGTCTGAGAGTGTCAGAGAGTGTCAGAGAGTTTCAGAAAGTGTCACAGAGTGTCAGAGACTGTCTGAGAGTTTCAGAGAGCTTCTGAGAGTTTTAGAGATTGTCAGAGAGTTTCAGAGAGTTTCAGAGAGTGTCAGAAAGTTTCAGAGAGTGCCAGAGAGTTTCAGAGAGTGTCAGAGAGTGTCAGAGAGTGCCAGAGAGTGTCTGAGAGATTCAGAGAGTGTCAGAGAGTTTCAGAGAGCTTCTGAGAGTTTTTGAGAGTGTCAGAGAGTGTTAGAGAGTTTTGGAGAGTTTCAGAGAGTGTCAGAGAGTGTCAGAGAGTTTCAGAGAGTTTCAGAGAGTGTCAGAAAGTTTCAGAGATTTTCAGAGAGTGTCAGAGAATTTCAGAGTGTCAGAGAGTTTCAGAGAGTTTCAAAGAGTGTCCGAGAGTTTCAGAGACTTTCTGAGAGTGTCAGAGAGTGCCTGAGAGTTTCTGACAGTTTCTGAGTGTTTCGGAGAGTGTCAGAGAATGTCCGAGTGTTTCAGAGAGTGTCACTGAGTTTCAGAGAGCTTCAGAGAGAGATCTCAGAGAGTGTCAGGGGGTGTCAGAGCGTGTCAGGGAGTGTCAGAGTGAGTCAGAGAGTTTCAGATAGTGTCAGACAGTATCTGAGAGTGTCGGAGAGTGTCGAAGAGTTTCAGAGAATGTCAGAGAGTGTCAGAGAGTGTCAGAGAGTTTCAGAGAGTGTCACAGAGTGTCAGTGAGTGTCAGAGAGTTTCAGAGAGTGTCAGAGAGTGTCAGGGAGTGTCAGAGAGTTTCAGAGAGTGTCACAGAGTGTCAGTGAGTGTCAGCGAGTTTCAGAGAGTGTCAGATAGTGACAGTGAGTGTCGGAGAGTATCAGAGATTGGCAGCGAGAGTCAGAGAGTGTCAGCGAGTGTCAGAGACTGTCAGAGTGTTTCAGAGAGTGTCACAGAGTGTCAGTGAGTGTCAGAGAGTTTCAGAGATTGTCAGAAAGTGTCAGTGATTGTCAGAGAGTATCAGAGAGTGTCAGCGAGAGTCAGAGAGAGTCAGCGAGTGTCAGAGAGTGTCGGAGAGTTTCAGAGAGTTTCTGAGTTTGTCGGAGAGTGTCAGAGAGTGTCAGAGAGTTTCTGAGAGTTTCTGAGATTGTCAGAGAGTTTCAGAGAGTTTCAGAGAGTGTCAGAGAGTTTCAAAGAGTGTCTGAGAATTTCAGAGTCTGTCAGAGAGTTTCTGAGACTTTCTGAGTTTGTCAGAGAGTGTCAGAGATTGTCAGAGAATTTCAGAGAGTGTCGCAGAGTGTCAGAGAGTGTCAGAGTTTCAGAGAGTTCCTGAGTGTTTCTGAGAGTGTCAGAGAGTTTCAGAAAGTTTCAGAAAGCTTCCGAGAGTTTCAGAGAGTGTCAGATAGTTTCAGAGAGTGTCAGAGAGTTTCAGAGAGTGTCACAGAGTGTCAGAGTGCTTCAGAGAGATTCAAAGAGTGTCAGAGATTGTCACAGAGTGTCAGACAGTTTCAGAGAGTGTCAGAGAGTTTCAGAGAGTGTCCGAGAGATTCAGAAAGTGTCAGATAGGGTCAGAGAGTTTCAGAAAGTGTCAGAGAGTGTCAGAGAGATCTGAGAGTGTCAGGGATAGTCAGTGAGTTTCAGACAGTGTCAGAGTGTGTCAGAGAGTTTCAGAGAGTTTCTGAGTTTGTCGGAGAGTGTCAGAGAGTGTCAGAGAGTTTCTGAGAGTTTCTGAGATTGTCAGAGAGTTTCAGAGAGTTTCAGAGAGTGTCAGAGAGTTTCAAAGAGTGTCTGAGAATTTCAGAGTCTGTCAGAGAGTTTCTGAGACTTTCTGAGTTTGTCAGAGAGTGTCAGAGATTGTCAGAGAATTTCAGAGAGTGTCGCAGAGTGTCAGAGAGTGTCAGAGTTTCAGAGAGTTCCTGAGTGTTTCTGAGAGTGTCAGAGAGTTTCAGAAAGTTTCAGAAAGCTTCCGAGAGTTTCAGAGAGTGTCAGATAGTTTCAGAGAGTGTCAGAGAGTTTCAGAGAGTGTCACAGAGTGTCAGAGTGCTTCAGAGAGATTCAAAGAGTGTCAGAGATTGTCACAGAGTGTCAGACAGTTTCAGAGAGTGTCAGAGAGTTTCAGAGAGTGTCCGAGAGATTCAGAAAGTGTCAGATAGGGTCAGAGAGTTTCAGAAAGTGTCAGAGAGTGTCAGAGAGATCTGAGAGTGTCAGGGATAGTCAGTGAGTTTCAGACAGTGTCAGAGAGTGTCAGAGAGTTTCAGAGAGTGTCAGAGAGTGTCAGAGAGTTTCAGAGAGTTTCAGAGAGTTTCTGAGTGTTTCTGAGAGAGTCAGAGAGTTTCAGACAGTGTCAGAAAGTTTCAGAGAGTGTCAGAGAGTTTCAGAGAGTGTCACAGAGTGTCAGAGTGCTTCAGAGAGATTCAGAGAGTGTCAGAGATTGTCACAGAGTGTCAGACATTTTCAGAGAGTTTCAGTGAATGTCAGAGAGTTTCAGAGAGAGTCAGACAGTGTCTGAGAGTGTCAAAGAGTGTCACAGAGTTTCAGAGAGTGTCAGAGAGTTTCAGCGTGTGTCAGAGAGTTTCAGAGACTTTCTGAGAGTGTCAGAGAGTTCCAGAGAGTTTCTGAGTATGTCGGAGTGTGTCTGACAGAGTCAGAGACTATCTGAGAGTGTCACAGAGTGTTCGAGAGTGTCAGAGATTTTCAGAGAGTTTCAGAGATGTTCAGAGAGTGTCAGAGATTGTCAGAAAGTTCCAGAGAGAGTCAGAGAGTGTCAGGGAGTTTCAGAGAGATTCAGAGAGTGTCAGAGCGTTTCAGAGAGATTCAGAGAGTGTCAGAGATTGTCACAGAGTGTCACAGAGTTGCAGAGTGTGTCAGAGAGTGTCCGAGAGTTTCAGAAAGAGTCAAATAGTGTCAGAGAGTTTCAGAAAGTGTCAGAGAGTGTCAGAGAGTGTCTGAGAGGGTCAGAGAGTGTCGGAGTGTTTCAGAGAGTGTCACAGAGTTTCAGAGAGTGTCAGAGATCTTCAGAGAGTGTCAGAGAGTGCCAGAAAGTTTCAGAGAGTGTCAGAGTGTCGGAGAGTTTCAGAGAGATTCAGAGAGTGTCCGAGAGATTCAGAAAGTGTCAGATAGTGTCAGAGAGTTTCAGAGATTTTCGGCCGATTTTGAGAGTTTTGAAGTCTGATTGATTCAGTTTGAGATTTTCGGCCGATTTTGAGAGTTTTGAAGTCTGATTGATTCAGTTTGAGATTTTCGGCCGATTTTGAGAGTTTTGAAGTCTGATTGATTCAGTTTGGGATTTTCGGCCGATTTTGAGAGTTTTGAAGTCTGATTGATTCAGTTTGGGATTTTCGGCCGATTTTGAGAGTTTTGAAGTCTGATTGATTCAGTTTGAGATTTTCGGCCGATTTTGAGAGTTTTGAAGTCTGATTGATTCAGTTTGAGATTTTCGGCCGATTTTGAGAGTTTTGAAGTCTGATTGATTCAGTTTGAGATTTTCGGCCGATTTTGAGAGTTTTGAAGTCTGATTGATTCAGTTTGGGATTTTCGGCCGATTTTGAGAGTTTTGAAGTCTGATTGATTCAGTTTGAGATTTTCGGCCGATTTTGAGAGTTTTGAAGTCTGATTGATTCAGTTTGGGATTTTCGGCCGATTTTGAGAGTTTTGAAGTCTGATTGATTCAGTTTGGGATTTTCGGCCGATTTTGAGAGTTTTAAAGTCTGATTGATTCAGTTTGAGATTTTCGGCCGATTTTGAGAGTTTTGAAGTCTGATTGATTCAGTTTGGGATTTTCGGCCGATTTTGAGAGTTTTGAAGTCTGATTGATTCAGTTTGGGATTTTCGGCCGATTTTGAGAGTTTTTGAAGTCTGATTGATTCAGTTTGGGATTTTCGGCCGATTTTGAGAGTTTTGAAGTCTGATTGATTCAGTTTGGGATTTTCGGCCGATTTTGAGAGTTTTGAAGTCTGATTGATTCAGTTTGGGATTTTCGGCCGATTTTGAGAGTTTTGAAGTCTGATTGATTCAGTTTGGGATTTTCGGCCGATTTTGAGAGTTTTGAAGTCTGATTGATTCAGTTTGGGATTTTCGGCCGATTTTGAGAGTTTTGAAGTCTGATTGATTCAGTTTGGGATTTTCGGCCGATTTTGAGAGTTTTGAAGTCTGATTGATTCAGTTTGGAATTTTCGGCCGATTTTGAGAGTTTTTGAAGTCTGATTGATTTAGTTTGGGATTTTCGGACGATTTTGAGAGTTTTGAAGTCTGATTGATTCAGTTTGGGATTTTCGGCCGATTTTGAGAGTTTTGAAGTCTGATTGATTCAGTTTGGGATTTTCGGCCGATTTT
Source organism: Heterodontus francisci (assembly GCF_036365525.1). Taxonomy (NCBI): domain Eukaryota; kingdom Metazoa; phylum Chordata; class Chondrichthyes; order Heterodontiformes; family Heterodontidae; genus Heterodontus; species Heterodontus francisci. Next base: position 41,941,943 of record NC_090410.1, read on the forward strand.
GAGAGTTTTGAAGTCTGATTGATTCAGTTTGGGATTTTCGGCCGATTTTGAGAGTTTTGAAGTCTGATTGATTCAGTTTGGGATTTTCGGCCGATTTTGAGAGTTTTGAAGTCTGATTGATTCAGTTTGGGATTTTCGGCCGATTTTGAGAGTTTTGAAGTCTGATTGATTCAGTTTGGGATTTTCGGCCGATTTTGAGAGTTTTGAAGTCTGATTGATTCAGTTTGGGATTTTCGGCCGATTTTGAGAGTTTTGAAGTCTGATTGATTCAGTTTGGGAATTTCGGCCGATTTTGAGAGTTTTGAAGTCTGATTGATTCAGTTTGGGATTTTCGGCCGATTTTGAGAGTTTTGAAGTCTGATTGATTCAGTTTGGGATTTTCGGCCGATTTTGAGAGTTTTGAAGTCTGATTGATTCAGTTTGAGATTTTCGGCCGATTTTGAGAGTTTTGAAGTCTGATTGATTCAGTTTGGGATTTTCGGCCGATTTTGAGAGTTTTGAAGTCTGATTGATTCAGTTTGGGATTTTCGGCCGATTTTGAGAGTTTTGAAGTCTGATTGATTCAGTTTGGGATTTTCGGCCGATTTTGAGAGTTTTGAAGTCTGATTGATTCAGTTTGGGATTTTCGGCCGATTTTGAGAGTTTTGAAGTCTGATTGATTCAGTTTGGGATTTTCGGCCGATTTGAGAGTTTTGAAGTCTGATTGATTCAGTTTGAGATTTTCGGCCGATTTTGAGAGTTTTGAAGTCTGATTGATTCAGTTTGGGAATTTCGGCCGATTTGAGAGTTTTGAAGTCTGATTGATTCAGTTTGGGATTTTCGGCCGATTTTGAGAGTTTGAAGTCTGATTGATTCAGTTTGAGATTTTCGGCCGATTTTGAGAGTTTTGAAGTCTGATTGATTCAGTTTGAGATTTTCGGCCGATTTTGAGAGTTTTGAAGTCTGATTGATTCAGTTTGGGATTTTCGGCCGATTTTGAGAGTTTTGAAGTCTGATTGATTCAGTTTGGGATTTTCGGCCGATTTTGAGAGTTTTGAAGTCTGATTGATTCAGTTTGGGATTTTCGGCCGATTTTGAGAGTTTTGAAGTCTGATTGATTCAGTTTGGGATTTTTCGGCCGATTTTGAGAGTTTTGAAGTCTGATTGATTCAGTTTGGATTTTCGGCCGATTTTGAGAGTTTGAAGTCTGATTGATTCAGTTTGGGATTTTCGGCCGATTTTGAGAGTTTTGAAGTCTGATTGATTCAGTTTGGGATTTTCGGCCGATTTTGAGAGTTTTGAAGTCTGATTGATTCAGTTTGGGATTTTCGGCCGATTTTGAGAGTTTTGAAGTCTGATTGATTCAGTTTGGGATTTTCGGCCGATTTTGAGAGTTTTGAAGTCTGATTGATTCAGTTTGGGATTTTCGGCCGATTTTGAGAGTTTTGAAGTCTGATTGATTCAGTTTGGGATTTTCGGCCGATTTTGAGAGTTTTGAAGTCTGATTGATTCAGTTTGGGATTTTCGGCCGATTTTGAGAGTTTTGAAGTCTGATTGATTCAGTTTGGGATTTTCGGCCGATTTTGAGAGTTTTGAAGTCTGATTGATTCAGTTTGGGATTTTCGGCCGATTTTGAGAGTTTTGAAGTCTGATTGATTCAGTTTGGGATTTTCGGCCGATTTTGAGAGTTTTGAAGTCTGATTGATTCAGTTTGGGATTTTCGGCCGATTTTGAGAGTTTTGAAGTCTGATTGATTTCGATTGAGTTGATTTTCGGACGATTTTGAGAGTTTTGAAGTCTGATTGATTCAGTTTGGGATTTTCGGCCGATTTTGAGAGTTTTGAAGTCTGATTGATTCAGTTTGGGATTTTCGGCCGATTTTGAGAGTTTTGAAGTCTGATTGATTCAGTTTGGGATTTTCGGCCGATTTGAGAGTTTTGAAGTCTGATTGATTCAGTTTGGATTTTCGGCCGATTTTGAGAGTTTTGAAGTCTGATTGATTCAGTTTGGGATTTTCGGCCGATTTTGAGAGTTTTGAAGTCTGATTGATTCAGTTTGGGATTTTCGGCCGATTTTGAGAGTTTTGAAGTCTGATTGATTCAGTTTGGGATTTTCGGCCGATTTTGAGAGTTTTGAAGTCTGATTGATTCAGTTTGGGATTTTCGGACGATTTTGAGAGTTTTGAAGTCTGATTGATTCAGTTTGGGATTTTCGGCCGATTTTGAGAGTTTTGAAGTCTGATTGATTCAGTTTGGGATTTTCGGCCGATTTTGAGAGTTTTGAAGTCTGATTGATTCAGTTTGGGATTTTCGGCCGATTTGAGAGTTTTGAAGTCTGATTGATTCAGTTTGGGATTTTTCGGCCGATTTTGAGAGTTTTGAAGTCTGATTGATTCAGTTGGGGATTTTCGGCCGATTTTGAGAGTTTTGAAGTCTGATTGATTCAGTTTGGGATTTTCGGCCGATTTTGAGAGTTTTGAAGTCTGATTGATTCAGTTTGGATTTTCGGCCGATTTTGAGAGTTTTGAAGTCTGATTGATTCAGTTTGGGATTTTCGGCCGATTTTGAGAGTTTTGAAGTCTGATTGATTCAGTTTGGATTTTCGGCCGATTTTGAGAGTTTTGAAGTCTGATTGATTCAGTTTGGGATTTTCGGCCGATTTGAGAGTTTTGAAGTCTGATTGATTCAGTTTGGGATTTCGGCCGATTTTGAGAGTTTTGAAGTCTGATTGATTCAGTTTGGGATTTTCGGCCGATTTGAGAGTTTTGAAGTCTGATTGATTCAGTTTGGGATTTTCGGCCGATTTTGAGAGTTTTGAAGTCTGATTGATTCAGTTTGGGATTTTCGGCCGATTTGAGAGTTTTGAAGTCTGATTGATTCAGTTTGGGATTTTCGGCCGATTTTGAGAGTTTTGAAGTCTGATTGATTCAGTTTGAGGATTTTCGGCCGATTTTGAGAGTTTTGAAGTCTGATTGATTCAGTTGAGATTTTCGGCCGATTTTGAGAGTTTTGAAGTCTGATTGATTCAGTTTGGGATTTTTCGGCCGATTTTGAGAGTTTTGAGGTCTGATTGATTCAGTTTGGGATTTTCGGCCGATTTTGAGAGTTTTGAAGTCTGATTGATTCAGTTTGGGATTTTCGGCCGATTTTGAGAGTTTTGAAGTCTGATTGATTCAGTTTGGGGATTTTCGGCCGATTTTGAGAGTTTTGAAGTCTGATTGATTCAGTTTGGGATTTTCGGCCGATTTTGAGAGTTTTGAAGTCTGATTGATTCAGTTTGGGATTTTCGGCCGATTTTGAGAGTTTTGAAGTCTGATTGATTCAGTTTGAGATTTTCGGCCGATTTGAGAGAGTTTTGAAGTCTGATTGATTCAGTTTTGAGATTTTCGGCCGATTTTTGAGAGTGTTTGAAGTCTGA